>NW_023616110.1:0-56750 GCF_013339695.2 Rhipicephalus sanguineus
CTATGCAAGGCGATGCGAGTTTAAAATTAAATGAGAAAGGGTAGATGTCCTGGTAAAAGCGGCGCTGCATTAAGCAGTCGTCGAAGAAGCTTCTCACTAAGTCCTCGTCGGCGTATTGGCGTCCACCCACACACGTCACCGGGTTGCTAATCCATGTGGCGGCGTCGAAGGTTGTAGCGGGCTGTCAGTCGTCTGGGTTCTTGATCCGTAGGCGGGCGAGCTGTCGTGCTTCTTCGGCGCGCTGTAAGTAAGCGGCGGCGTCGAGATTTCTTCGTCGGTGACGTTGGGTAGCATGGCGTCGAGCGTCGTCGCCGGGCTTCTTCCGTAGACCAACTTGTACGGCGTCATCTGCGTCGTATCTTGGACGGCCTTGTTGTCAGCGAAGGTCACGTACGGAAGGACGGCGCCCCACGTCTTGTGCTCAACGTCGACGTACATGGCCAGCATGTCGGCGATGGTCTTATTTAGACCGCTCTGTGAGGCCATTGTCTGTGGGTTGGTAGGCGGTGGTGCGGCGGTGGCCTCGTCTCGCTGTATTTGAAGATCGCCTGAGTTAGGTCCGCAGTAAAGGCGATACCTCTGTCTGTTATGAGGACCTCTGGGGCGCCATGACGCAAGACGATGTGCTCCACGAAGAACTTGGCTACCTCGGTCGGCACTGCCTTTGGGCAAGGCCTTTGTCTCGGCGTAACGGGTGAGGTAGTCAGTTGCTACGACGATCCACCTGTTGCCGGAAGTCGACGTCGGGAACGGCCCCAGTAGGGTCCATCCCGATTTGCTGGAACGGCGGTGAGGTGGTTCGATTGGCTGCAGAGTCCCGCTGGCCTAGTCGGTGGTGTCTTCCGTCGCTGGCAATCTCGGCAAGTCTTAACGTAGTGGGCGACGTCAGCAGGAAGGCGTGGCCAGTAGTATTTTTCCTGTATCCTCGCGAGCGTGCGGGAAAAGCCGAGGTGGCCAGCCGTCGGGTCATCGTGCAGGGCCTGCAGAACCTCTGGTCGCAGTGCCGAAGGAACAACGTGAGGTAGTCGGCCCGGGCCGGAGAGAAGTTCTTCTTACGAGGACGTCGTTTTTCAAGAGAATGACGCCAATCCCCGCCTGAATACTTTTGGAACAACGGCGGTCCTGCCCTTGAGGTATTCCACAAGGCCCCTGAGTTCCGGGTCGGCTTGCTGTCGTTCAGCGAAATCGTCGGCACTATGGTCCCAAGAAGCAGTCATCATCGTGGTCGTCCTGCGGCGGTGCGTCGACTGGGGGCACGAGACAGCAGTCGGCGTCGGAGTGTTCTTCCGGACTTGTAAACGACGGTAATGTCGAATTCTTGAAGTCTTAGGCTCCACCGCGCGAGGCGACCTGAAGGGTCCTTCAAGTTGGCTAGCCAACACAAGGCTTGTGGTCGCTCACAAACTTTGAAGGGTCGGCGTAGATGTAGGGCGGAAACTTCGATGTAAGCCCAGATGATGGCCAGGCACTCCTTTTCTGTTGTGGAATAGTTTGATTTCTGCCTTTGATAGCGACCGGCTAGCATACCTGATGCCCCCTTCCAATCCGTCGGTCTTCTGCACAAGGACCGGCGCGAGTCCTACGCTTGCTTGCGTCGGTGTGCATTTCCGTACTCGGCGTGCTCGTCGAAATGCGCAAGTATCGGAGGCGTCGCAGGCGTCGGTTCAATTCTTGAAATGCGGAACTTGCGACGTTTCCCACCTGAATTCGACGTCGGCCTTCGTGAGTTGCGTCAGTGGTTCGGCGATCCGTGAAAATTCCTTGACGAAACGTCTGTAATAGGCGCACAAGCCGAGAAACGGCGTACGGCCTTCTTGTCGGGGCGTCGGGAAGTCCAGTGATGGCAGCTGTTTTCCGCGGGTCCGGGCGAACACCAGCCTTGCTGATCACATGACCCCAGAACAAGAGCTCCTCGTACGCGAAGCGGCACTTTTCAGGCTTCAAAGTGAGTCCGGAGGTCTTGATTGCTTGAAGTACAGCTTCAAGGCGCGAAGGTGTTCGTCGAAGTTTGAGGAAAAACACAACGACGTCGTCCAAGTACACGAGACATGTCTGCCACTTCAAGCCGGCCAGTACTGTATCCATAACCCGTTGAAAAGTCGCAGGTGCCGAGCAAAGACCAAAAGGCATGACCTTGAAGTCAGGCCGTCTGGCGTTATAAAGGCAGTCTTTTCTCGGTGTTTCTCGTCGACTTCTATTTGCCAGTAACCGGTCTTGAGGTCCATCGACGAAAAGTACTTTGCGTTGTGTAATCGATCCAGGGTGTCGTCTATCCGGGGAAGGGGTACACGTCCTTCTTCGTGACTTTGTTCAGGCGACGATAATCGACGCAAAAACGGGAGAGTCCCATCCTTCTTCTTCACTAGCACCACGGGGGATGCCCACGGACTCTTCGACGGCTGGATGATGTCGTCGCGTAGCATTTCGTCCACCTGTTTTTTCACGGCCTCCCGTTCCCGTGTCGAAACCCGGTAGGGACTCTGACGGAGTGGTCGAGCCTTTTCTTCTGTTATAATGCGGTGCTTAGTAAGGGGCGTTTGTCGGACCCGCGATGACGACGAGAAACAGTCCTTGTTTTTCTGCAGAAGGCATCGAAGCTGTTGCTGCTGGCGAGCGGGAAGACTTGGGTTTACGTCGAAGGGTGGCTCAGGTGTTGGGGTAGTCGTCGTAGCTTCGTCATGATCTGAAAAGGCAAACGCATCGCTGATGGCCAAGATTTCTTCGATGTATGCAATCGTCGTGCCCCTGCTCAGGTGTCTGTAATCTTGGCTGAAGTTCGTTAGCATCACGCTTCCCTTTCCTTCATGCAACTGAGCAATGCCCCTTGCAACGCAAATGTCGCGGTCTAGTAGCAAACGCTGATCGCTCTCGATGACACCTTCGATGTCTTCAGCTTTTCGGTGCTGACGGGATTTATGATGCTGGAGCGAGGCGGGATGGTAACTTGATCCTCGAGCACGTTCAGGGCATGGTGAAATGGATTCGTATCCGGCGGTGTCGTTTTGTCCGACGATAGGGTTATCGACTTGGTTCTTAAGTCAATGACGGCGCCATGATGGTTTAAGAAATCCATGCCAAGTATGACGTCCCTAGAGCAGTGTTGCAAGATTACGAAACTCGCAGGATACGTGCGATTATTGATTGTAACTCTTGCTGTGCAGACTCCAGACGGCGTTATTAGATGACCTCCAGCGGTACGGATTTCGGGGCCTTCCCAAGCAGTCTTAACTTTCTTCAACTTCGTGGCGAATGGCCCACTGATGACGCAATAGTCGGCTCCAGTGTCGACGAGAGCGGTGACGTTGTGGCCGTCAATGAGAACGTCGAGGTCGCTAGTTCGTCGTCTTGCGTTGCAATTGGGTCGCGGCGTCGGGTCACGGCTGCGTCGGTTTGTTCCGCTGCTTCGACGTGGCGTCGTCAGTTCTTCCTCAGGCCGTGAAGTTTCGACGTCAGGGCTTCGTTCGTCTTGCGGCGTGTTCTTTAGATTTCGTTGCGGCGTCGTCGTCGGCGGCGGAGGATCTTCGGTAGTTCGTCGTACAGCAACCGCACCTCCATCGGTTGCTGCCCTTAGTTTTCCGGATACGGCTAGGTGACCGGCCCCGGTTGGTGCCAGTGTACTGCCGGCGGTGCGGAGACATGTACGGGCCGGGCGACGACGAGCGGGAAGGTCGTCGTTCTTGCCAGTGTGTTCCGGTGAGATAGTCGTCGATGTCCCGAGGCCGTTCGCCTGGTGCGGGCGCTGCGCGTTGACGGCGAATCCTCGAAGGGCCCATCTGTCGGTACTGGCAAGCGGCGGTATGTGTGGCCGGCTTCCCCGCAATGATAGCAGAGCGGTCGGTTGTCAGGGGCACGCCAAACGTCGGTCTTTCGAGGGCGCATGGTTGTCCTGTCGGCGGGCGGTATGGCGTCGGTGGTGGTGGCGGCGGTGCCTGACGTCGGAACTGCTGCGGCGGCGCGGCGTCTTGACGCGGGCGAGGAGGGCGGCGTTGCGTCGGGCTGCAGCAGCATAGCTCATGGCTTGCGGCTGAGGCAGTGGCGGTTCAAGGTTACCCAGGGACTGCTGGATTTCTGATCGAACGACATCTGCGATCAAGTCCGCTTGAGGCTGCGCCGTAGGTAAGAGCTTGCGAAGCTCCTCCCGCACGATCGCTCTGATCGTTTCACGCAGGTCGTCGGAGCCGAGGGCATGAACAGCTGGCCTGTCTTGAATCAATCGGCGATTATATTGGCGGTTACGCATTTCCAGCGTCTTCTCAATCGTGGTTGCCTCTGAGACGAATTCTTGGACCGTCGAGGGTGGGTTCCGTATCAGCCCAGCGAAGAGCTCTTGCCTTACCCCTCACATGAGGAAGCGGACTTTCTTGTCCTCGGCATGGCAGCGTCAGCGTGTCGAAAAAGTCGGGTCATTTCCTCTGCGAAGATGGCCACGCTTTCGTTGGTAGTTGCACCCGTGTCTCCAGCAAGGCTGCGGCCCTTTCTTTTCTGACGACGCTTGCAAACGTCTGCAGGAAAGCGCTCCGAATGGCGTCCCAAGTTCGAAGAGTGGACCTCCCGGTTCTCGAACCAGGTCCTTGCTGCGTCTTCAAGGTAAAAGTAAACGTGCCGCAGCTTGTCCTCGGAGTCCCAGTTGTTAAATTTGAGACCCTTTCGAAAGTCTCGAGCCAGGTGTCCGGGTCTTCGAATGACGACCCGCGGAAGGTTGGCGGCTCCTTGGGCTGCCGGAGTAGGATCGGCGCAGGCTGCACGGGGTCGGTCATCGTCGCTGCTGTGGGTGTTGGGACCTTGGGCTGCCTGGTTTGTTCGGGAAGGAGCCCGTGCTCTGGCTGCAGTCCCTTCTGCCTGCGGCTTGTTCGACGATCCGGGTTTTCTTTGCTGTCGTCCTCCTCGCGGCTTGGGCTTGGGTCAGCGCTTCGCGGGGGCGTCCGGATCATGGAAGAAGCAGCACCTCCACCAGATGTCACGTGGTCGTGACGTCGACGAAGACAGCAGTCAGCGTTTGCAGGATGAAACTGTTTATTTGGCCGAACTTGTGGCCGGAAAATGAGAACTCGAACTACAGCAATACACGCTGTACAAAGATAGCGGCGAACAGGGCGTCGTCCGTCGATCAACTGACAAGCGATCAAGCGCGTCGGCTTTTATACAGGCGCTATCGAACTTTCCAGCAATATCGCTGGTGGCGGCGTTATCTCTAGACAAAACTGGAGCATTCGCGTGCGGGGCGCAATCTTAACAAACCGATCTACTACAATCGCGACGCTTCTAGAACACTACTTCGCGGACAGCGTCGAGCGTTGATAACCGTCCCTGCCGGTCAAACCCGAATACATCAAAACAAGACAAGAAGTGGGAGTGGCAGTATTATGACTGTTTTGTGAAATTAACATTGCCTGTAAAAAAGCATTTCTAAGATTAGGATAGAAAACACACTATGTCCTAATTCATTTATCCGAAAAAAAAGAACCCTAGAGATATGCGTACTAAGCCGAGACTTCAACATCATAAGAATTAATAAATGATATAGGTGCAATCTGAAAAGCTGTACGCCATGCAATAGCACACACAACATACAAGCACGTCACTGCAATGCCTGTGCCTGATATATTTCGGACGCTTCGTTTGTCAAAACGTCGTACCACCTGTATTAACATGTCCTCTATTCCATTGTGTATCTAAAAAAGGCTTTTATCAGTGGGTGTGAGCCTTATAAAGGTGATAAGGGTGTGTGAAAGAAGTGTATCTATTTCTTTATACTTCTCTTTCATGTGCCTACGTATGATGGGCTCCAGAGCACTCTGTAATATAATGCTTCCAAGGATTCCATAAACGTGTTTGAAGGGTGTCGCTGAATGGTTTGTGTTATGCTTCCCGATTTTTACAGTTATCAGTAAATAATCACAACGAACTAACTGGCTTTTCAAAATACTCTACTTATCATCAATCTTGTCTTCTATTGTCGAGCGAATGATATCTGCAGTGAAGCTCATGCATCTATGGCACTAACTAAATCCGCAAGCAACTGCATAATATTTTAAAGACAACAATATATATACCGCAGGTGAAAGTACTACCTGAGTTTTTAAAGCCCCGAGGACACAGAAATTATGTACGGGTGAAGCAGCAGCTTTGTGAATTTCTGCCTCGCAAGATTTCACAGTGGCTAACTGGGATCAACGACTCTAAAAGTCAGGGGTCTTAGAGTTTTAGCTAGCGAGCCGCAGTCACGAAATTTAGACCCACTAGGGCCGGGACAGTGAGAATGGTCGGAGCAGGGGTTGGGGTGGCGAGTTTTAAAATGTCCCCTAACGTAGCACGGCCGGCTTGTTCGTTTCGTAGCATGCAATGAAATAGCGCTTTCAAGACGGAACAAAGCGAACGACGCATAAACACACACAGCGCTGTCTCGCGTATTGGATGCGCTATACATTTTTATGCTGACACCTGAAGTCGCCATTTGGAAGAGTGCCTTTTCCATATCTCATATGTGGGTCATTTCAGAAGGTTATTCGACATACGTTTTGAGAAACATATAGCTACTGATCTCTACAGTGACTGAAAACTGGACGTCGGTTCTGAAATACACAGTCTTCATCACACGGCGATGTTTTAACTCAAGCGAACGCATGGTGTGCCTCGCGAACAAAAAAATGCTTGAGACCAGTGCCGTCTCCTTAGCTTAGACGAACAAAGTGCTCTGCTAACCGCAATAGAAGTGGAAATAATGCGAGTACCATTTGGCAGAATTACAACAATGTATTTATTGTGAAGACGCAGTCCGCTAGCGAAGAGTCCGCGGACTGCTTGCGGCCCGCAGGCCGCGTGTTAGGGACCCCTGTAATAGGTACTCTAATGCAGGCAAGAGTGCCTGTACGAAACGTATATGTAGGGGACATTACCTAATCTAAAAATATATGTCAGTAAATTCGCTTAGGCTTCGGCGTCATGTTGCGCTAAGCGCACCTGATCGAGTCTGACGTATGGTAAGTATTGTACTAAGAAATGGTTCATTTTTGAGGTCATGATCTCTTCTTTTGCGTAGGGAAAAACACGTAACGCAACAGAAGAGATTATGCTATACTTAGGCAGACAATGAAAGCAAAACAGTGCAGGCGAATGTCTGCATGCATTCTTTCGCGCCCTATGTGTAATTCAATAGTTTTAAAAAATTCACCGACGATTACGATAGTGCCTAATGCGAATTCTGAGAGCAGCCTTTTGGGTGTTTTCATTTTGCGATAAGCTGAGGCGCGACTGCCTCGCTAATAGGGAGACCGCGGAAGGTAGCGCGTGGGCGCGTTCCACAGCAGCTGCCACAGACAGGCCTCCTTTCATGCTGCGCTTTATTTCCATATATGGTATCGGTGGACGCTCTCTGTTTACTCTGTAGCATGTTGAGTGTAGTGTCCACTGTCAAATCCCGACAGTCCTGGGTGTGTTTCTTTTTGGCATGACTAAGAAGGGCAGAGCAAGAGAAGACAGATAAACCGCTATATTAACCCTGATGGGCCGGGGACCGAACGAGTACAGAGAGAGAGCGGAAAGAAAGAAACAAAGAAACAGAGATCACAAGGGTGGCGGCTTGGACTTGTTGCAAAATCATGACAGTATACTACACAATGCGCAGTGTGTCGTCCTCTTTCTTGTCACGGTGTCTTCGCTCTGGTAGTGTACTGCAAAGAAACAGGCAGACAGAAAGAAACAAAGATATATAGAAACAGAAAATCGGACGAAAAAGAATTCCTCATGAGGCGACGGGATTCGATCACGCGTACCCACGACCCGAAGGTGAGCTTCTTAACCACTGGGCTATCCAGGCACGCTGACAGAACATAGGATAGCATTGAATAGTATCGTACAGCAAAGGGGTAGAAAAGGGAAGTGAGGGCGATCAGGAGAAATGTGAGAGTAAGAAGGAGGGAAAGGAGGAGGGGAGGTGGTTAGGCGTAGCTTATAACAGATGAGAAAGAGAACAATGGAAAGAAATGAAGGAAGAGAAAGAACTACAGAAAGAGAGAAAAAAGATAGAAGTACACGAGAAGCATGCGAGAAATAGACACAAATATAGGAAAGAAAGAGAAGACATAGAAAGAAAAAAACAGAGAAAGAAAGAAAGGTAAAAAGAGAAACAAAGAAGGCCGCCCAGCTCCGCAGTTCCTTCAGGCTTGGCGTCCCTAGTACGAAGCAGCCTAAATTTTTTTAACAGCGCAGCTGTTTAAGCCGAGCATCGGCCTGAAATCTGTGAACAAAAACTATCATCGTTATGAACTCGCACGCGCTCTCTTCATCGTTTTTATCACCTTTTTATCTTTTTTAAATGCGAAGCATTTCTTTGCGAACCTCTGGCACTTTGAGCGTTTCTATCTACGTATCTATCTATCTATCTATCTATCTATCTAGCCGCCTACGTCTGGGTGCTCTCATGATCGCCTCCTTAACATGGTGTAAACCAAAATTTGCATGGAGGGTAAGAGGATTTGACGAATATGACTGCCAGGTCATGACATGAATAACGTTAAAATCCTGTCGCGTACGTTATCAAACCCTTTCCACTAGACACGTGTGGCACATACCCGTTTACTACGGGCCGCGGTGTACGGGTATGCGCCACAGGTGATTGACAGTTTATATCTACCTAGGAACGGCGAGAACAGACATTGGTAATTTAAATGCTAGAGCGTTAAGGAAAATCAACATCAGCAGCGTTGACTCAACCCCCCGAATGGAAAGAATGAAAATTAGAATCTCGGCAGGAATCGAACCCAAGCATTCTGCGTAGCAATCAGGTATTCTACCACTGAGCCACGCCAGGTCTATAAACTGGTTTGGAAAAACATCCTACGCAGGCGTAATATCGGTGCAACGTCCATTGTGGTTGTGGTGCTGGCTATCTAATTTTACAAGAAAGCAATAAACACTACACGATACTCCTACGATGTGTACTTCTACAATACAGGCGTCATATCAGATTAACGTCTGTAGTTCCAGTGTTGGCTCCGCTTTTATAGCAGTCTAATAAACACGTTTGTATTCCTATGATTCAGCAAGCTATATTGAAGCATTGCTCGATCCCGGAGAAATACATTAACGAAAGTTACATATAATATCCACATAACCGCACCGTGAAGTGCACTTCGTCCACCGGAACGACGCAGTGTCCTCTTCATTTCTTACGAGGCTGGGCGATGGCCTCATGCTGACCGAGGATGATGCCAGATTGATTGACAGCCGCATTGTAGACTAGGCTACGTAGGCCACATACGCCCAGGTAGTCTACGAATACGACAAACACCATCCACTGATGTTGGTCTACGTAGCAGTATCCAGGCCTACCAGCCTCGACGGCCTATACCTCACCAATGCGAAGGGTGGCTACAGGTTCCGACATGTCGCCGGCTCTGTCGACAGAGAATTTGTCGACGAAATGATTGAGGCATCCACGATTTCCAACAGCTCTAGTACACCACATATTCACTACACATGGGCCCCTCGTCACCACGATCACGACCGGATCCTATAACAAGTCATGACCAGCTGCTGGTGCTCACTTATCACGGTGATGATGCCCTTGTACAAGAACTATCAAGCACTTTTTGCACACATGAACACGGGTTCGTGAAACGTGCGTGCGTTCTCGGGGCACGTATAAGCACTACATATCAGCTTACCGCTTCTGGTGTTGGTAATACCCACGTTGCCATTGGCAGCGTTACCCAACCGTAAACAACTGGTTATATAACACATATGCGGCTCTTCAACATAAATATGTGTGCGTATCAAATTTATACAAATCTTCAGCGTCATTTTGTAACGTGTCGCTCAGTAAAAAGTTACGCCACAGTCACCTACCCCCCGCATTCTTCGCATAAAATCGTCTCCCACGGTACGTGGGATCTGCCGAATTTTTTATCTCTTTCCTTTCCCATTTTTTTTACACCATAGTGCTGAAGCCAACATGCGAGAGCGCTTTGTATATATTCCAATGAAGTTTCCAATCAATGAATCAATAAATAAAAAACAAGAATTTGGAGCATTCGTATATTACTCTGATATTGAAAATGAATTTAAAATTTTGAGAGAGCTCTTGATGCAACAGTAACTGATAGATGTATGCATAGGGATCACTACACAAACCTCGTTGACGAGTGTGTGCCTTCAATGGCCTTGCAAGTGCATGACAATGTCGATGAATGTGCATTCACATTGTTCTTTGCATGAAAACACTTCCGACACTGCCCTCAGCTTTCTCTCCAGGCGAGCAATGCTGCTTGTAAACCGGAGCTCGACTTCGATGCAAAGCTGGAGAAAAATTTGGGGACGCTGAAGCTGCGTCTTTAATACTTGAACGCGATAGCGATACTTTTGCGCCATCCTCGTCGTGCTCTCTTTCGCTTGTAATTATGTCCAGTCACCCACTCACACACACACCCACACACAAACGACATAACTATAGTAAAGGTTTCCGCCCTCATCAACAGCACTTTTACGACAACAGTATACCCACTACGTGTGTGTAAGAGAATGCGCGCACTAATGTGTATGCCCTTTGTAATGAGTGGTATGCTTTAAACCAGCAGCAATTACGCGCGTGATACTTTTTCGAAGTTGCGATGCACCCACTACCTGTTCGTAAGGAAATACGCGCAGTAATGTGTGCCGGCTTTAAACCGCCAACTGGTTATGCCATTTATATGTTGTGACTCCCGATGGCAATATACGCTTGTACCTTGTTTTACTGCGATATTACATGTCGTACTGTGACACGTGTACACAGGACGCGTATGTTTGTGAAGCATTATAGTTAATTTCAGTGCAGTCCGAAGCGTTGTCTTCATCCTTACCAGCCTCCCTGTGTGACAAGCTTTGAAGAACTTTTCCTGTTTCGTGGACTTGCAAAGTATATATGCATGTAAGCCTTTGAATGCTTGTGCAGTGCTTGTGCTATTATTGTCGCTAAGTGAATGCATCACTACTTGATAGCGTTTGTGACAATTTCAAGTACGCATTATAATAAATACCATGAAAAAAGAAAAGTTGCAGTGGCTCTGTGATAGAACGCCTGCTTGCCACACAGGTGGCCTGGGTTCGATTCTTACTGGAACCTAGAATTTTGGACTACTTATTTTATTTGCATGTTTCTCGATTTTTCAGTCACGGACAAGATGATGATTTTTAGCTCACAACGAACGACACCAACACCGGATCTCTGCGGAATGAGCTCTTTAACGCTATCGCGTTAAAAGTAGGCAAGATGAAGCAAAAGTAATCGTTCATAGTAACCACAGAATCAAACGATTTTGTCACATCTGTCATGGTACCACGACTTGAAGCAATACAATATTACTTTTAGCCATTTCATAGCAATTAATCAGTTCACAAGTGCAATGGTACCACTCACGAAGCGAGGTTTGGAGGAGCAAAATGTTAACTTTGGAGCAGCTTGAAGCACATAAATATGCACCTCGAAGCACTTCGGCGCAACTACATGCACACTGCTGAACACTTTTAAGAGCTTTTGAAAATTTAGATTGTCAAGCACAATTCCAAATATTATTGACATACTCTGAAACAATACTACTGCGCCTTTAAATACGAAAACGGTAACTAATATTTTTCTTGCCGGTTGAAATGAGAAAAGCCAACCTTTCCAGAGAGCCCAGACTTTTTGTTTTAATAGGGGAAAGGGCCGAGACCTTGGTTTCTACATCCCCTGAAGCTGTTCATTCATGGCTGCGAGCTTGGACATATTATTTTAGTTTGGTTATATAAAAAATGAAACAAAGGCTTTTATGTATAGAATTCCTTTTGCACAAACAACATGCTTTTTTATAGGTAGCTAATGAATAAGTGACGTTCCGTTGCGCTGAATACCAATGAGGCTCTCAGTTCTACGTTTTACAGCAATCTTATTGCACAGAAAATTTTACTTTCCAGTTTTTCCTCAAAATAAAGAAGGGCTATACCAAGTTTACAGTTATTTTCAGGCATGCCCGAAGCATAGCATCTAAAGCTTACCGTGCAGAACTCAATTCACAAGTGCAGCAAGCACGCGCAGAGTTCAAGAACTCAGGGTTAAAATATTAACGCCGCAGCCATGCACTGGAAGCGCACTATCGTGAGCAATATGAGCTCGAACACGCGAGCGCGTGGTGGATAGCCTCAATACCGAGATAGCGCGATACGAGGATGGCGCTGCCGAAACCGGAGAAGAAAGCAGGGGTGCACTTCCGCTGACTGTTCGCACACCCACTTCGATAGCGTTGGTGCGAAGCGGCAGCTGACTGCCTGCTATCGGCTGCTAGCAATGAAAACGCAAAAAAATATTACACGAAAAACATTAATAAATAAAAGAGGCGTATCGATATGCTCAGCCAACACCGCCTAGATATAATACAAGCATGGCCTGTGCATCACGGCAGGCTACGTCACCGCCGATATCTCGGGAGCTACATAGCTGACGGGTCATTTGGTGTGGCTGTGCGCGTTGGTGTGAATTCCTAAAACCGCTAGCCCTCACTGACACGTTATAATCTGCCGTTTTTGCAGCAACATATTTTGCAGCAACATATTGCAGCATACTGAGGCGCGAGTGGCAACAACTAGCGGAAGCGCGGTGCCCTTTTCACT
This sequence comes from Rhipicephalus sanguineus, assembly GCF_013339695.2. Lineage (NCBI taxonomy): Eukaryota > Metazoa > Arthropoda > Arachnida > Ixodida > Ixodidae > Rhipicephalus > Rhipicephalus sanguineus. The sequence continues at coordinate 12,625 of NW_023616110.1, forward strand.
TTGTTTCCGGCACTGGCCGCTGTGAATCAGCCGATGCAGGGCTCGAGGCAATTCGCCACGCGCTCGGGCGTTCGAGCTCATGTTGCTCAAGATAGTACGCCTTTATGACATGAAAGCCCGCGATCCCCACAGCACACAAGCGCACATGAAAATGCGATATTTATTTGGTGATGGATTATTACCGTACTGCTCAGAGATATCACATGACGACACTTGTCAGCTACGCTATTACTTGGATAAAACAAGTAGCACAGATAGCAGATACATCGACAAATAGATCAATCAACAGAAAGTGTGGCGAGCTAGCTCCAGTCATGCACAATGATAAACCGACTTGACCTCATACATATATAGCTTAGAAAAGCACCCAGACAACAAACTTCACAACCGGGGGCGCTCTTAACAGCGGCGAAAGGACCCGATTTGACAAGCTTTGTACGTAATAAGGAGAGACCTCACATGCCGTTAAAGCGTATCTAGAACAACGGCCACTTACCCAAGTCCATTATTCAGCCATGAGCCAGTCTGGGCAGTGGTTTCAACAGTAGCAACAAATTGCGCTTGCTGCGGAATCGTCCGATCAAGAAACGACGTAGCGACGGCAGTAAAAAGAAAGTTCGTTGCAGCTGCCATGCCGCACACTCCACATGTCTCTGCTGCTTAGCGGCATTACCAATTTCACGGGACGCACACAAACACAAAGATTCGCGAAGAGAGGAGTTAAGAAACGCCGCCAGAAAACAGCGTAGTTCACGCGAGCCGTTCAGACGGTTCGAGCTATCGGCGCTCCACAGGCGCCGCGCATGCGCTGCGCGAGCGGCAGCGCCTTTCCGCCGCCCAGACTTCACGGCGTGCTACGCAGCCAAGCCAGGCCAAGCACCAATCGCTAAGGAGAACACGCTTTCGCAACCGAGGTGTTACTTTCACCCATGCTTTCACCCTTCCGTTTTTTTAGGCGAGTGAAGCACAGAAGCCGTGTACATAGGGGTTACTACGTTGTTCATAGGCCACTACGCACAGGTCACATTGCGTTTTTTTTTTTTGCGCCGGAAACCTATACATTGGCCTCACTGTAGGCTTTGTAACATTTAGACACCACAAAAATTGCGAAAACATCAAAAGAAGCCTCTTGTAACTTTTATTTCATGGGTTACTCACGCCCAATAGTTACATCATGGGTTACTGTATTTAGGGTGTAGCATACAGTCATTTAGTAATGAATGCGAACCCATTGATTCTGGCTCGTGTTATTGAGCCTTTGGTCGGCAAAGTGCTGCTGACTTGTAAATCTGCATCCGACTACAATACTGGCTAGCACTGCATGACGTTGGCGCACTGTTGCAAGGGGAGACAAGTGCTTGCGACTTTGGCTACTCTTGATCAACTCTAGATAATGATAAGTGGTGGCTCATGTTCACTAATGAGCAATGGTGGTTACTGGTGTTTGACTGGATCGGCTAAGTGTTCGCTTTGCTATGAGGTAGTGTTGCCTAGTGCTTGCAGGTGTCAACTGTCGGCTAGCACAGAATAACCTTGGCTGGCTCACAAAGTTCTGGCTCTTGCTGGCTAAAATCGCCTGGCACATAGTAATGTTGGTTAACTATATGTTGCTTTGGTTAGTGTTGGCTACTGCTTGCTCATGGCGCGCGATGGCTGACATTACGTTATTATTAACTGACAGCAATTGTGGGATACTGCGGTTTTTTAAATGCGAAGCATTTCTTAGCGAACCTCTGGCACTTTGAGCGTGTCTATCTACGTATCTATCTATCTATCTATCTATCTATCTAGCCGCCTACGTCTGGGTGCTCTCGCGATCGCCTCCTTAACTTGGTGTAGACCAAAATTAGCATGGGAGGGTAAAAGGACTTGACGAATATCACTGTGTGGTCATGACATTAATAACGTGAAAATCCTGTCGCGTGCGTCGTCAAACCCTTTCCTCCAGACACGTGTGGCACATACCCGTTTATCACCGGCCGCGGTGTACGGGTATGCGCCACAGGTGATTGACAGTTTATATCTACCCAGGAACGGCGAGAACACACATCGGTAATTTAAATGCGAGAGTGTTAAGAAAAACCGACATCGGCAGCGTTGACCCGACGAATGGAAAGATTAAAAATCAGGATCCAAGCAGGAATCGAACCCAAGAATTCTGCGTGGCAATCAGGTATTCTACCACAACGCCACAACAGGTCTACAAACTGGTTTGGAAAAACAGCCTATGCAGGCGTAATGGCGGTGCAACGTCAATTGTGGTTGTGGTGCTGGGTATCATATTTTACAAGAAAGCAATACACACTATATGTAGTCCTACAATACAGGCGTCATATCACATTAACGTCCGTAATTCCAGTGTTGGTTCTGCTTTTATAGCAGTCTAATAAGCACTACATTCTTATTCCTATGATTCAGCAGGCTATATTGAAGCATTGCTCGACCCCGGAGGAATACATATAACGAAAATTACGTATGATATTCACATCATCGCAGCGTAAAGTGCACTTAGTCCGCCAGAACGACGCAGTGTCCTCTTCATTTCTTACGAGGCTCGGCGATGACCTCATTCTGACCGACGATGATGAGAGATTGATTGACAGCCGCTTTGTATACTAGGCTACGTAGCTCACATACGCCCAGGTAGGCTACGAATACGACAAGCGTCATCCACTCATGTTGGTCTACGTAGCCCTATCCAGGCCTACCAGCGTCAACGGCCTAAACCTCACCAACGCGATGGGGGACTTCAGATTCCGACATGTCGCCGGCTCTATGGACAGACAATTTGTCGAGGAAATGATCGAGGCATCCACGATTTCTAACAGCTGTACTATAACTCATACTTCACAACACATGGAGCCCTCGCCACCGTGATTGCGACCGGATCCGATAAGTTATGACCAGCGTCTAATGCTCACTGATCACGGTGATGATGACCTTGTTCGAGAACTGTTAGGAACCCCTTCCATACATGCACACGGGTTCGTGAAACGTGCGTGCTTTCTCCACGATAACGGACAAGCACTACATATCAGCTTACCGCTTCTGGTGTTGCTAATATCCACGTTGCCATTGGCAGCGTTACCCAACTGTAAACAACTGGTTTATAACACATATGCGACTGTTCAGCATATATGTGTGCGTATAAAATTTAATAAATCTTTAGCATCATTTAGTAGCGTTTCGCTGAATAAAATAAATACGCCACAGTAGCATTCCCGCCGCATGCTTCGCATAACATCGACTCCCACGGTACGTGGGATCTGCCGAATGTTTTTTTTTTCAATATAGGTGGTTAATGTTTGCCAGCGCGTGGTGTTATTGGCTAACTGGCAGCTTGTGTTGATTAGTGCTTGTTAGTGTTGGTTAGCACTGGATAATGTTTGTTAACTGTAGTGTTGCGTCGGCTATCACTCCTTACAGGAATGTTACCAACATTTAATAGCTACCACTCTGACTCTGCGTTGAGTCTAGCATTGCTTGACTTCGTAGCAATGCGCTCACGAACGCTGCATATGATTTGTACGTCTAAACAGCCGAGCGTCCATGCCTTTTTGATGTGCCTGGCGCCTGCACTCGAACGTCAGGGCCGATGTTACATCAGAATATGAACTACTCTACAGACCTCACAGTGTTGTCGACCAGCATAATAGGTCCACGTCGTCAACACAACTACTCACTTTGAACAAACACGTCCATTGGCATAGAAACGCTTGGATCAAAGCCAAGCAGCATGGCATCAACAGCTTCTCGCAAAGCGCTTTGCATATATTTGCTTCTCGCAGTGCGTGGCATTTACCTGGATTCTTACGGCGATGCTGTGCGTAACTAGGCCATTCGTAACTCCGCGTGTAATGACCCTCTCAACCAAAACTCCTAGCAGGTATTTGGGGCGAAAATTACGCAAAGGCCCCTACTCAGCACTGGTCCACCAATAATGAAGTTGTCCGCAGGCGAAAACAAAGTAAATAAAATAAAATAAATAAGCACTCAAATGAATTAGTGCATAAATAAAACTAAATAAAAAAGCATGCTGCACATCCGCCCCAAGCAAATTCAAATAGGACTTTCTGCACCTCTCATTAAAATTCTGTGCCTTTCTGTACCATTCATCATGGCTATCGCCTTGGCTATCAAATTCAACCTTTCGTAAATGCGACCACATTTTACGCTTTAGGTTTCATGTGACCTTGAGTGCGTTCACGTGATTCTTGTCTTCAGTTTCAAGTTGGAACTGGCGCAAAGTTTGTCTGGTATGTTTGTTCTTTTTATGCTATCTCCCAATTGCACTGCATATCTGCAAAACTTTGAAGTAAATGAATGGACGGAAAATTGGCATTGTTAAGGTGTTTAATAGACAGCACTCAACGACAATGAGTAATGGCGACAGTCACGGCAAGGCACGAACTCCCTGCGCGAGCGGCGTTCTTCTTCAAGCAACCAAAGATTTTCGAAGTAAGCGGCAAAGTTTTGCGTCCATAACGGATACAGCGGCTCCAGTATCGATAAGGGCCGATGCGCGAACACCGTCCACAAGCACGTCGATTACATTCGATGGACTCCGCTGAGGGCTTTCACAGTTCGATAGCGTCGCAGCCCTTGCCTCCTGACTGCGACGACTAGTTTTCCTGCTCTCGTGCGACCGAACGTGGCCGCATGGGTGACAGTGATCGACGTCGTGGAGACGGAGAGCGGCGAGTAGCTGGTGGTGGGCGTGCCGTCGGCGACATAGGTGGAGGTGGGTCGTAGAATGCGCGGCTTGACTGGCTGGTGACAGGTGACGCGACTCGAGGCGGCTGCACGCGTTGACAATAACGTGCCACGTGACCGGCGTAACCGCAAGCAAAGCAGATGGGCCGGTTGTCGGGGGTGCGCCTTCTTACACAAGTCTAAGACGTCTTCGATATAACTTGTGAACGATTCACCGGCCTGCTGAGATCGTTCACGTAAGCGCTGTTCGGCTTGCAGCTTACGAACTGCTGGGCGGCCAAAAACGCTGATGACGGCGGTCTTGAAATCGGACCAAGTCGCAAAATCGGACGCGTGGTTGTTGTACCACAAGCTTGCTACGCCCGCGAGGTAGAATACCAAGTTGCTTAACTTGCCTTCCTCGTCCCATTTGTTGGGGATGCTGACGCGCTCGTAAATTGCGAGCCAGTCCTCCACGTCGGTGCTATCGGCGCCAGTGAAGATAGGTGGATCGCGTATACGGGGACACCGGGACATGTGCTCGTTGCGAGAGGAGGCGTTTGCTGGCGGCGTCTTGAGGCATGGTAGATGGCAGGGTACGGGATCGGAGCTCCAGGGGCATTGAATGGGAGCAGAGCACTCTCCACCAAATTGTTAAGGTGTTTAATAGACAGCACTCAACGACAATGAGTAATGGCGACAGTCACGGCAAGGCACGAACTCTCCTGCGCGAGCGGCGTTCTTCTTCAAGCAACCAAAGAGTGACGACCCACTAGAGCGCTGGAGAGGGTAACCCATTACCATGTCCCAAGGCTTCTCTACAGCATGTACACTTCCTTTGCGAAAGACACACTCACTTTTATGAAGAAAAGAAGAAGCGAAATGAAACAGGAGGCAGGGTAAGATGCTCAATCGCTCATCATAAAAAAGTAATATAAAGATGTACGTGAGCAGATTTCAGTACTTTTGATAACTTTTATTTTTATGAGCAATTTTGACCAACAATTAAGGCAAGAGGCACGTACATAAGTTGCTAATTCCATTCGCACAATCCACTGACGCAATCCTACTCCGGATCACGAGGTAGAAGTTCCCACCTTACACACAACTCATCGCCTGTAATGTAGCCTTCACGTTCGAGATCTTCAAGTTCACATCGTTCGATAGAAGCAACGCTTACATTCTGCGATCCCATTGGTCTGCCACAGTTCAGAGCAGGATTCCAGCAGAAACTTTTGCCAATTTTGCAATTTCGGCCTTCGGACAATTTCACGAAGGTGAGCTTAACTTTATAGCGAAATGGTCATTGTAGGAATTCATCAATCGCTCTCTTTTTCAGCTGCATAAGCGCGTACACTGACAGAGAGCTGTTATTTTTCTTCAGATAAGGGCCGGTAGAGATACAATAGCCGCACAGGTATATGGGATCGCTGAAATATGTGGTCCATCCTTGTGTATTCGCTTTTTCACTCATTGACTTCAATTCCTTGACATAAAACTCATAGCGTGTGGCCTTTAATGCGTGGTGTCCAAGGAGGTGATCCTTTGTACGTCTGTTGCACTCTCTGACAGCTTGAATTTTGATGCACCAAGGAGTTCAGCATTTGCGAATACCTTGTGGCAATAGTCTCTGCTATGCGCTCCAGCGCTTTTCCGAGAGTGCTTTCGAAGGCGTTCACACTCGGAGAAACATTTCTCAGTAGGTCACTGTCGGTGGCGAAGTGGCGCACCAGCCCAGCGTTGTTCATTTCCAGTTTCTCAAAGCATTTCCTTGTTGCATGTTCAGCAGCTGCTTCTACGTTTTGACCTAAAGCACTTATGTGTTGTGACATTTGGTTAAGCATACCATTGTTTGCAGCGAAAGCTTCCTTAACTTTTCTAAAGGACGCGATCCCAGCTTCACTGGTTTTCACGTGTTTGCTTTTCAGATTGTGTCACTGCTTCTCTTAAGACATTGATGGAGGGCGAAAGCTCTGTTCGGTTATCATACTGAGATATGTCGCATACAACTTTATCAAGTCGAGACCTCATTTTTGTCACATGTTTTTATAATGTTGTCTCCAATCTCGCAAGCATTGCTTCGCAAGAGGACGTGTCGCAAGGTTTCAAACTTTCTGCCATGTGCGTTGAAGAGGTGCTGCAGTCACCGCTTCTCAGGTGCGCGCATACGATACTGCAGAGAATCAATGATGAACATTTCGGGCACCGCGTAGAGCGAGGAGCACAGTCTTCGTAAAAGTGCTTGTGTATTTCTGAAGCAGCCATGTTCGCCTCACAATCATTTTCTTCATTCCAGCCCTTTACCTGCAACACGCAAAACGGCGTTCAGTTGCAAGCCTCCAATATACATTGCAGTCTTACCACTTCCACTACATACAGCTCACCCCAGCAAACACTGCACAAACTTTTTAAAAAGCGGAGCTATAGGGTATCAGCAAAAAATTTCGCATAAGGCTGATTTCCCCGTTACCATTAACTAGCGAGCTAGAGAAAATTAATTGCATAAATCAATAAATAATTGTACAATTGGTGACTGGGTATCAAACTGCATCGCATTCCAACTAAACGCATTTAATAAATTTCAGCGGCTTATTGAGAAGATTTTTTTTCTCTGAGAGTGAAGTACTGCAACCAGAGCTGTGAAAAATTTAACAGGAACGTAAAGCACTTCCAAATAGCTTTCATTTTAAAAAACGTTTCTAATAAAATGTGTATATGCCTGAATCTAACATGAACTGTAAGGGTGGCTGTGAATTTCCCTTTATTAACCACTCTGCCACCTTGCGGGATTCCCCAAAACCGATTTGCAATTACCATTCTGCGTTGAGGCCCCATTCAGTAATCACGCTTTGATGTTCGTCCCTTGAGTTACACAGAGGGATAAGAAAGTCTTAAACAGGGGTGTGCTGGAGCCGACTAGTATATTAATTTAATATCTGGGGTTTAACGTCCCAAAACCATGATATGATTATGAGGGGCGCTGTAGTGCAGGGCTCCGGAAATTTCGACCACCTGGGGTTCTTTTACGTGCACTTAAATCTAAGTACACCGGCCTCAAACATTTTCGCCTCCATCGAAAATGCAACCGCCGCGGCCGGGATTCGATCCCGCGTACTTCGGGGCAGTAGTCGAGCGCCATAACCACTAGACCACCGTGGCGGGGCGATGCTGGAGCCGACATTTCGACAAGCGGACTTTTTTTCAAGGATGCAACTGCTTTTCTTTGCGCGTGTGTGCATAGGCTCAACACCTTCTAGACTCGTACCCTCTCCTTCAACACAAACAAATGAGGAGGAGAGACCGTTAATGCATTAAGCTGGGCTAGTTGGTATTGACTGTATGCTTCCATATTGCTAGCGAACACGCACAAAGGACGACATAGAAAGAGACAGGACAACCGCTAGGAGTCAAGGGAAGTGGAGAGAGTAAGCGGTTGTCCTCCGAGAGAGCACTTGCTCTCTCGGAGGACGAGAGAGCAAGTGCGAAAGTTCGAGTGGGGCAGAAGGAGAGGCCGGCGTGCCAAATTGGGTGAGTCAGATGGAAAGAGGATAGTACGAGAAAAAGAAAGACAACAGGGGAGGGGAGGGGGAGTAGACGTTTCGCTGAGTTGTGATTGTCAGAAGGAAGCACCCCTTGACAATAACAATTTCACGGCGATCACCACGTTTACAAATTCCTAGAAGAATTATTCACAAGTTTCATATACTCCAGACAGCAGCTACAACCGTTTCAAAGCGGGCTCTTGCTTCCATGCAATATGGTACATACACAATGAAAAACAATGAGAATCAAACCCATGTAAGAATTTGTAAGCATGCTTGTTCCATTGAAATTATCATTGTCAACTGGTGCTTCGTTCGGACAAACATAATTCAGTGAAACGTCTACTCATTCATTTCCTACTCATTTCGAATAGAAATGGTCAGCAGCCCGATATGTGATAACTGTATCTGCCAGGAGACAATAGCCCATCTTCTCTGTGAGTGTCCTCGCTTCAGTGCACCAAGAAACAAACTGACAGAAGTGTCAGACTTGATAAATCGCCCATTGTCGGAGAAAAATGTCTTAGAACATTGGCCGAGATCATCCTCAGCGCGGAAAGCTTTGAGAGCGTTGTTGCACTTCTTGCGGACGACTAGCCCCAGAGACAGACTTTAAGCAGTGTCGTTTATCGTAATATTGTTCTTTTTTTTCTTTTCTCTCTTCTTTTTTGTACCATCTCTTTTCCATCATCTTTCATTCCCCCTACCTCTTCCCCAGCACTGGGTAGTCAGCTGGCGTGAGAACTGGCTAACCTCCTGTCCTTCGTTTTTACTTTTCCTCTTCATCCTCCTCTACCCACGACCCTCACCTCTCAATTTCTTTCTCTTTCAGGGAATTGATCTTTCCTTTTTATTCACCCAATTCGGCAAGCCGGCCTCTCCTTCTCCGCCACCCCTACCGCGGCTTTCGAGTTCGCCCTCCCCTCTTCCACAAACACACGCGCCTAAAAACAGTTTCTTCTTTAAAGAGGACGCGTCCGCTTCTCGAAACGTCGGGTCCAGCACACTTCTGTTTGCGAATTTCTCATCACAAGCTTCCATCTTCCCCTGACTCCTGTCTTTTCTGACAAAGAGTTCGCAATTTGTATTGATAACACCGGGGATGTTCACTTGCAAGCCAGTCTCATAAAAAAAATAACTGGTTACTAAGGTATTCTACCTTAACCTGTATCTCCAACTTTTCCGAATACAGAGCTGCAAAAACGTCCTGTAAACACGAGTGGAATAGCGTTGGGGATATTGCATCTTCCCAATGCTATTCACCGGAGTCTACAACCGCGATGTGCCGATGTACTTTTTTCATTTTCTACTTCTGCAGCCCTATCGATACGCCAGAAAATGAGACATAAAGCTATCATTTCCACGGTCTTAGTGAACTTATTTCACCGAAACCAGCTCGCAGGATTGGAGGCATTCCTTTCTAGCAAGCACTGCAATAAAATAAAACGGAAGATTTTTGGCGTTCCGGACTTTGACTGCGCGCATACTGACCCCGCATATAAGAAAGGATTTTCAAGGGCACGGTTGCCATTTGGTCGACTGAAAAGCTAAAGGCGGCCAAAGTAGCCATTCCAACGAATTTTATCGCCAAACGTGTAGCAAAATGAAACAGAAGCTATAATATGAACATAGTTGGTTGGTGTCCACCATCCAGTGTTGTGGGCATGTTTCACGCCAATGGAAGAAGACCGAACGCGGATCGAAGAGTTCTCTTTTAAAAATTCCTTCTCACTTTCCAGAGAAACCGCCGCAAGTTTGGACACTTCAGACGGTGCGTTTTCTATTGCGGTACAAAACAGAAAAGTCATGAAGGACGGTAGACAGTCCCTTTAAATCAATGTTCAAATATGGCACTACCTATTTTAAAATCAACAAGAAACGAAAAAAAACGGAAGTATCAACTTATATATTGGTTATTAGGCAAAAACTTTGTCGACAGGAGTTTTGTGCGTAGGATGCATACCTGTCGATTTTTTTTGCAGTCAGACAATTGGAGCGAGTCAAACAGATGCCGTTGTCACGGAGTGCAAACATTAGGCTCTCTGTCGAAGTCAGAGGACCTTTAAGCACAACGTCGAATTAGATAGCGTGACACAGGAGCTACTGGAGATCACTGAAGAGGTGTTCGCACTTCAGGAGACCTAAAGATAGGCTGCTGCTGTTATGACCATCGTGATGAGTGTATCAGCATACCTATGTTATTTTGACTGGCGCCACATCACAAGAATGGGTTCATTGTCAGATATACATTGCCACTTCTGAAGGACACCTCTACGTTTATCAGCTCTCTCTTACCCTCGCGCCGTCGTTATACCATCGGCAGCAGCCGCTGATACAGTATTGATTACGTCCATGCTTCGTTCGCCGTAAACAGGGCTCAACTGAGGGTTCACATATAGGTTTTCTCTATCCTACATCTCTATTGTCCATGCGTACGAAAACCTCAGACCGGTGTAACACATGGCAGATTCCTTTTCTGTTCAACTAAATGTATTCCGTCGGAAACGAATTGAGGCTGCCCTTGTTTCACGGTTAACGCAGCCATCATTAATTGCGACATATGAGACAATGACCTCTTTAGGCCGAAGACAGACAACCTTCTGAGAAATATTGGCGTCACTAATATATTAGGGATGTTTAATGACGACGCCATTATTTGCGAAAGCGATACCGCGAGACAATAAGGGGTTGATGAGGGGCGTAGTGTAAGAGAAGACTACACTTGGAAAAACGGACAAATTTTAAAAAATGTGGGCACCTAGCACTAGCAAGGCAAGCCTGGACAAACAGCGGAGGTTTTGGCCGGCGTATATCTCACTGCCAAGCTGTATCAACCTCTACTCAGGAACGGTTTCCTCTGCGTGGGCAAAAAATAAAACACCAGGCCCCTAAACCACCAACAGACACTCGCACTCGCGTGCTCCTCTGCTAGCAGATGCGCGCACTCCTTGCGTTTTCACCTCCGACGCTGAGAAAAGCCATTCGGAGAGGTGCACAGACCAGCCGATGAAGGCGTTCGCTTTAGAATTGTGCACAAATGAATGCCACAATTAAATTTCGACTTTTCGGTGCTTTATGGGTCCCTTAACAATTGAAGGCAAACGGCATATCTTTTTTTGCAATGAGGCATACAGCATAAAGCTCAGCATTCATTTCAATACAGAAAACGACAAAAAAAAACCACCAATACCACATGCTGGATGATCAGGTGCCTGTGAACATTGGAACACTTTCCCACGCGTTCACGGTAAAGATTAGGTTACAACTGCTTTGCACTTCACACGAAAGCTTCGAATGGCGTCAAATTGTGCTTCCTTCTCCACGTGTGTTTTTCCCGATTTCATATATAAAATGGAGACCTGTCTAACAATTCATTCAATTCATTGTAAGGTTGTCCGCCATGGGTTGACCATGGAAATTAAATGCACCAGAAGAACAGCGTGAATACAATGCTGACAAAAGGAACGAATTCGTCTTGCTGAAAATGGTCGCGGAACCAATCGTGGTTTACCACAGCGACCACAAAGCGATTATCACTAGTGCCAACATTGAATAAATAGATACTCCGACTTAACACAACAAATATAACAAAAAGCTACACAGACGTTTCGCCACCTATGCGGGTGGCATCTTCAGTATCAACTGGCACCGAATGAGCGAAGGACACCCAGTCTTTTTCTTGTCTCGTATGTCTCTGTACAGATCCGGTAGGGGCCACGGTTGCTGTTGCACGCCGAGTAGTAGTGGTTCTTGGGGAAAAGGAAAAGGGCGCTAATTTCTGTCTGCCCATTGGCGACACGGCTAAGCGCCCTGTAGGGGTAGGGGTAAGGTGCGAATAAAAGAAAAGTAGAAAGAAAAGGGAAGGAAGCGAGAGACAGTCGACAAGCAAGAACGACAAAGAGAGGAGAAGACAGGAAAGATGGGGAGCCGGTCACAGGAGTTCACGGACGGGTCCACGATTCAGCCAGCGGCACGATGCACGTCGGTGATGAGGCGGCGAATGCCCCGCCGATGAGAGGCGCACGGCATGGCGGTCGAGGTAGCCGTCACAGAGCGTCGACGGTGAGGGGCACGAGCGCGTCCTGAACGGGCGAACGGGGCATCGCGGGCGACACGTCCGTCTCTCGTGAAATCCTCCATGCCCCGTCGTCCAGCAGTGTTCGACGAGTTCGCTCTTTGTGCTCTTTGAACCTCGTTGACTGCTTTCGACTTCGACTTCAGTAATGCGACGACGCTGGCTGGGGAACAAAGGTGGGGCAAGAGAAAACTTCTCGAGTCATGGTTCAGCCGCCGTGACAGGTCGGCGTGCAACAGCAACCGTGGCCCCCTACCGGATGTGTACAGAGGCATACGAGACTAGAAATAGACTGGGTTACCTTCGCTCATTCGGTGCCAGTTCATACTGAAGATGCCACCCGCATAGGTGGCGAAACGGCTGTGTAGTTTTTTCGTTATAGTTTGTTGTGTTAAGTCGGAGTATCTGTTTTAATCATGAGCCTCTCCCGGCGTTTGGAATATTAGTGCCAATAATCTAAAGTAATAACAGAGTCCTTCAATACTTCTACTGGTCATGAGCTTCGCTATAACTCTACGGGGGAGCTTTGTGCGCTGCAAGCGGCGGCCGCGGCGCGACGCTGCGTCCAGTCTGTTGGCATAGGGCAGACGGCAGCGAAGGCAGCTGCCGGCATCAGTGCAAAATATCTTGGCAAGTCAGCGCGAGGTTTTCACCTTATGTCCTGTATTGTACTCAGTGTGTTTTGCTGAGGGTGGGAAAGGATGCGGCGTACCTGCTGCGTACCCTGGATTCTATCAGGATACAAGGAAAATGAAAAAAGGTGTCTGTGCTCTGGCTGCCTAGAGATATCGAACGGCGGGAAATGTGCAAGTGCACCACACTACGACGAGAAACCGGTGGTTTCACATTTGACTCCCTGCATGTGCGTGTCTGCGAAAAGCACTTCGATGAGGGTGGCATTGTTCGCGTGCACCAATGGCTAGTCGGAGGTGGTGTTGTGGCGTCGCATCGCGATGTTGCGAAACTTTTGCGGACGCTGTGCCGAGGATTTTCGACGGCCTCCCAGCGTATTTTTCCAGCGCGAAAACGTCCAGAGCTCGCCCGCCCGCCTACGCAACAAAAAAACGTAAAAGCTACACACAAGGTATGTGGCGTGAAGGTGTATCAAAGGAAACATCTGAAGCAAATGAAATATTTGGTTCCGAGTTCCGGTATCATAATTTGATTTGGTGAAGCGCTAAATAATTCCTAACCGTCATGCAAAACAAGCCTGGTTCTAACACGCTAATAGTAGATGTAATCAACCCGTGATGAAGACCGCGACGCTCAGGAATGCTGGAAACCAAAAAAAATAATAATTTAGTGGAGTTCGCAATTCAAGAGCGGAATAAAGTCACAGGATCATTTAAGCATTCGCGTTAGACTAATCGAATGGTTAAGGCCATCTTCTTCTTTTTCTTCAGTCAATGTATTGTTCCTCCCCCACGCCCCTCCGAAAGCTGTCTGCACCCGAGGTGATTTTGCACTGAATCCAGGATAGGAGGAATTGCAAGGTCTCTGCACCTCGCCTGTTTTTGCACTGCCTCCGTCATCGGCCCAACAATCACGGAGGCAATGCAAAGCAACGATGTCATGTGATGACTTCATCGTGTGACGCCACGCTACGTGACGTCATAATCACATCTCAAATTTTGGCGATGTGTGACGTCATGACGTGATGATTTTTTGTATTACTCGTGTTGGCGCCGCCGTTGCGGGACACCGCCGGCGCCGACGGTCAGTTTTCGCGTTTGAGAAAGCATCTAAGGCTTCCGTCTTAAAAACAGTAAAGAAGCACTCGAAAACTACACAGTATTGCATGAGCGAACGAACCTTAAACGCGGCACGGTGCCGTAGTGATAAACCAACGCAAAAGAAAACACAAAACCAGGGGAAAGCCGCATGAAGTATTCCTTGGTGCTCCTCAACTGCTAAATTCAAAGCACTGATTCATTCAAACTGACTGTTGGTTCGATAATTACGATGCTACTTTAAGATATCTTCGTATACAAACACCAGGTGTATAGAATGAAAGACTTGATATGCGCGTTCAAGAGTTGCTGCCGCTGTACTTCCGTGACGCAATAAAATCCGCCAGAGCCCTTGAAGGTCACTGGATTATCTGCAAATTTTCAAAAGATGCTTTAAGAAAACGGAACAAACATGCTTTTATAGCGGTTGTATATCGCACAGCGGAGGCAGCATGCGTTCGTCTCCGACAAATTTCGTGCTGCAAGGTCTCATTCGACGCTAAATTGCACTCCATGAGAGCTTCCCGAATGCACCTGAAGGTAATATTACTCTGAAGATATAATCAACGTTCACAGGTACATTCAATCACGTTTTCCGGTTCCGATGCGTGCCGTAGAACTGCAGCGCCGGCTCCACATTGATGCTGGATGGATGGATGCTATGAGCGTCCCCTTTACAACGGGGCGGTGACATGTCTGCCACCAGGCTCGAAGAAAAAAAAAACTTCCTTGTTTCATGTTGGCCTAATACCTTATCTACATTGATTAAATCTATGTTATTATACCAAAAAAATATACATTCATGGTCCTTCTCTCTCCCTCTTAAGGCAGAATGACCTTATTTTCCCCCATTATTTATTTTTGTACTTTATCTCTACTTTTCTGCCACCAATACTCTAGCCGTCTCTTACTTATTTCTATCGCAGACGTGTTGAGCTTTCCATTGTTGTCCCTAAAACCCAAGGCTTCATGTAGACTCGTGCCCACACGTATACCTGGGTGAATATCGCCACATTCAATCAGTACATGTTCCATCGTTTCGTTAGTTCCCCCGCAGCATGTACATTGTTCTTCTTCGTTACTGAATCTCGCTTTATAACAACGCGTTCTAAGGCAGCCCGACCTTGCTTCAAACAGTAAAGCGCTTCCCCTTGAATCACCATAAACCTTTCCTTCCTTATTTCATTTTTTCCCTTTCGGTAGTTACTCAGAGCCGGCTTCTTTTCCATCGCTGTCATCCAATAAGTCCTCTCCGCCTCTCTGACTTTCCGCTTAATGCTCCTTGTTGCCATATCGCCCGCACTGCCAGCCGTATATTTACTGGTGAGCCTCCTAGTTCTTTTTCTCCACTGCGTGTCAACGCTTTTTCTAATACAAATACCTGAAAACCTTCTCTGCCCATCTACTCTTCTTCATTTTCCTCAGCCACTCTTCGAACCTCAATTGGCTCTGAGCTTCTCTCACTTCAAAGCCTGTCCATCCCATATCACCCTTTACAGCCTCATTTGTCGTCTTCGCGTGAGCGCCCAACGCGAGGTGGCCCACCGTCCTTTGATTTACATCCATTCCTGATTGTACCTCTGACTTCATGCACACCACTGAGTTTCCAAATGTAAGCCCCGGAACCATCACACCCTTCCACAGCCCTCGAAGCACCTCGTACCTATTGTATCCCCATAAAGCTCTGTGCTTCATAATTGCAGCACTCCTCTTTCCCTTTGTTACCGATGCTTTCTCTTGTACCTCCATGTATCTATCCCCCTCAATTACCCATACTCCGAGGTTCTTGTATTCGCTTACCCTCGGTATTTTTTGGCCCTGTATTAAGACCGCATGGTCTTCGTGATCATTGAATACCATCAATCCGCATTTTGTTGCACTAAATCCTAGTCCTATAGCCTCACATTCCCTTCCGCATATATCTGCCAGTCGCTGTATATCATCTTGACTGTCTGCAAATAAGACAATATCATCAGCATAAAATAGACCTGGAAGCTTCTGCTCAACCCATCGTGCCGACCTGTTTGTGCGGACAAATTAAATCCAAATGTTGCTACCTTCTAGCGCTTTTTCCATCCTCACCATGTACAACATGAATAACAGCGGGGACAAAGGACATCCCTGTCTCAGCCCCTTGCTAATTTCAACGCTGTCCTTGCTACTTATTCCTTCCCATTCTATACAAACTGTATTTTCTCGGTATATTTCCCTCAAAAGCTGTATACAGTCGTCCCCTATGCCCACTTCTTTCAATATATCCACAAAATTTCCTGATTAACGTTGTCATACACCCCGGTGATATCTAGATAAGCTACGTATAAGGGCCTGTTTTTCTATTTTCGATATTTATATACACTGGGTAAGAACAAACAGGTTATCGTCTAACCGGCTGTCGATTCGAAATCCATTATGAAGTTCTCCCAAAATATCATTCTGTCTACCCAGGCTTCTATTTTAATTTTACTGCCTGCATCGCCAACCTGTATAGCACCGATGTAATGGTTAGCGGTCTATACGAGCGAATGTTATCCTTTTCCTCCCCTGCCTTTATAGATTAAGCTCATTCTACTTTTTCGCCAACTGTCTGGTATTTCCCTCTCCTGTAAGCACTTTTTCTACGGGTTTCAGCAGTGCTTCTTTGGTGTTATGTCCGAGTTCGTTAATGAGGCTGACGGGAACCCCATCTAAGCCCGGAGTAGTGCGCTTAGGAATTTTTCCTTCGGCCTTCTTCCAATTGAAATTCTGTAGTACTACATCTTCGTCAGTTGCACTCCTTTGCGTACTTTCACTCACCGGGGGAATCCCCTGGGTGACCTTTTTAAACGAATCGGCTGTTATCTTTCGGATGTAACCTAGCGCTTCATGCCCTTCCAATTGATTCCCTCCTTCATCTACCAAACGTTGTTGCATTGTGACAGACTTCCTACTAGCGCTTTTAGGTGGCTCCAAAATATCCTAGGCGCTGACTTCTTCTTTTCGCGAATCTCTGTCATCCAGCGTTCACATTCACCTTTAATTTTTGCCTCGACTAATTTCTGCACAATGGATTTTTGCCTCTAAATATATTTCCCATATTTTGGTTGACTTCGTCCTGTGGCCGCTTCTCCTTTTTTGCCTGTCTGTGCTCCCGTGATGCCTCACGTCGCTTCTCGATCGCCTCCCGGATTTCTTTGTTCCACCAACTTTTTGGCTTTCTCTTTCCTATCCAACAAATAGTTTTTTTTCTCTTTTTCCATTTCTTTCGTGATTACATGTAGCAGCTCACTATACTTCCAGTCTTTGCCTGGTAGTTCGTCTACTTTTTCCTCGACTCTTGCGGCGATATTTGTTATTTGTTTGTCCTTTAGATACAAGCTGCCAAACTTTGATTCTATGTTCTTATTTTCAGTTTTATATCCCATTTGTGCGTTTATGATCACTACCCAAGCTGTTAATCCCTTCCTCATCTATTCTCATCTCTCTAAGTTTGTCATATATTCCTTCTGTCATGAGACAATAATCAATGCTCGATTGCCTGTTTAAGACTTCCCACGTGATCTGCCCCTCCCACTTAAGCCCCACGTTAACTATCTCAAGACTATGTTGCTCGCAGAGATCTAGCATAACTAGCCATTGGTGTCTGAATATCCGTCAAGGCCATGAATGTGAGCGTTCATGTCCCCTAGAAGGATTATTTCGGCATCATGACCAAATTCTTTAATATCGGTGCTTATGCATTTCACTATCTCCAGATTCTTTCTCTGCAGTTATCCCCGTCCACAAGTCAGCTACACCTAGCCACGTTTTCTTTCCACCAACTGGCCCGAAACCCAGAGGTGCTCTGAACACGTCTGTTTCACTCTATCCCATTTTGTTTGCTATGAATTAGCATTCCAACACCCCCACCTCTCCTTTCTGATGTGATCCTGTTACATCCTTCTCAAATATAATTGTCCATATGTGGTGGCTCTTCCAAGTCTCTAAGGTGTGTTTCTGTAACAGCATAAACACCTATCTGTTCCTTGTTTAACTGACTCTCAATCTCTAACCATTTT
This sequence comes from Rhipicephalus sanguineus, assembly GCF_013339695.2. Lineage (NCBI taxonomy): Eukaryota > Metazoa > Arthropoda > Arachnida > Ixodida > Ixodidae > Rhipicephalus > Rhipicephalus sanguineus. Next base: position 30,698 of record NW_023616110.1, read on the forward strand.
GCCTTTCTTTCTGCACCCTGCATGTTAATGTAACTAATTGCAACACGCGCCTTCTCCCTTCTTTTACCTTTTTCTCTGGTTTCTCGCTATACTGCCTGTCAAAGAGTCCCCCAAAAAAGCTACTGCGCGTCCCGCGAGTCGCCAACCCACCTCATGACCAAGCCTCCTATCGAAGCGTATTCCATCCTTTCGAAAACCACCCCACCTGTGCACCTCTCTGTTTTACAGCGAAAGCTGTTATGAGATCATTTCACCGGCCGTTTTTGGCGCCGTAGTTGTCCGCCGCCGCCGCTGCCGCTGCCGCCGCCGCCGCCGCCGCCGCGTGTCCGTAACCAGTATCGCTCGAATAAGAAAAAAAACGAAATAAGAAAAAATCCAGGATGGACGAGGTTCGAACCTGGGCCCTCTGCGTGGGAGCCCAGTATTCAACCTCTGAGCCGTGCCGGTGCTTGAAGCTGCTTTGCAAAAAGGTCCTATACAGGCTTCATGTCGGAAAGGAACCACCTTAGCATATGCAATATAGCGTGGTAGAAGAGTAAATAAGCACCAAGCGTCGCACAACGCGAATTCTGTAACCAGGCGTCACACAATGCGAATTGCGCAACGAGTAGGTTGTTGAATGCTTCCAACCCATTACAAAGGACGCTGCCATAATTCTTCATCGTCATCAGGCACAGCATCAACAAAGTGCGCATAATGCCTTACATGCGTATAGCAGGTACCAACGCTCTCCGTAGAATGACGAAAAATGGCACAGTGCCTGCTGCACTACTTCTCAAAAATTACAATGATTATAGCGTAGTGGGTTCCTCACAAGTGCACTTGTATTGGTTGCCAAGGAAGCCCATAAGCGCATGATCCACTTCCTCGGGGTCTCAGTAAAATTACACTGATTTATAGCGTAGTGGGTTCCTCGCAAGGTGCACTTGTATTGGTTGCCAAGGAAGCCCATAAGCGCATGGTCCATTTCCTCGGGGTCTCAGTAAAGTTCTTCGCCCCCCCCCCCCGTCTCTCTCCCACGTCAACGTATGTTATACAGCATGACGGGAGAGGGAAATAGTGACCGGGCGTCACTCAATGCAAATTACATAAATGGTGGGCCGTTTAAAGATTCCAACCCATTACAAAGGGCTGAGCCATAATTCTTCATCGTCATCAGTCGTCGCGTCAACAAAGTGCACATGATGCCTTACTGACGTGTAGCTGGTGCCTCGCTTCTCCGCAGAATGACGAATAATGGCTTAGTAGGTGCTTCCCAACTTCACAAAAAAAATTGTGATTTATGGCGTAGTGGGTACCTTTCTAGTGTACTTGTGTTGTAGCCCCAAGAGAGCTTAACGGGCTCTAGAAACGCTGCTCTTCCAGCTTTCGCTGTGACTGTGCTGCGGTTTCAGCGCAGGCCTGGCGGTTTTTATTTCCACTACCTCGATGCCTTTCTCTCGACTCATCTCCCATATCTCTTTGTTTGCGTCGACAACCGATCTTTGAAGGTCGCCGTCACGCACCGGTACCTCCGGTATTGTGCATACCACTATCTTCACCTGAGGGGAAATGGCGCGCATATCATCTACCCCTTTTGCCAATGTGGTCGCTAGTTCGGCTGATTCTTCATTCAAGACGTCGTTTAGACCTCCCGCGATTATCACAAGGTTACGTCCATTAGCCTTAGTTGCGAGTTTTGCGCTATGCTTGTCTCATCACTGATCCCAGCCCATGTCCCGGGAACTTCCCTATTAAACTCGTTTGTCGCCTCTCACCCTTTCTTTGACTGCTTCTGCGCATCTAACTAAATTCGAGTCCCCGGCGATTATCACGTGCTCAGACTTTTCTGCTGGACTGTCCCGCACCTGGCCACTGCCTCGGTTGCCAGCGCGTGCCGCTGCTGCTGTATTGTCCCCTCCCCTTCCCCAAAACTGCTTCGCGGAAGCTGGGTCCTGTGACCCTTGCACCTGTCTTTTCCAAACCTGTTTCCCCCTTCGGCGTCTACCACTGTGGGGGTCGATGCCCCTCTGTTCCCGCTGTCGCTTGCTTCCTTGTTCGCCATGACTACCTTTGCTAACCCCTCCTCGGCTGACTTAAGCATTTCCCCCATAGCCATCGTTTTTTCCCGCTCCGTCGCCAACGCGTTCTCCAGCTCGGCGAATCTTACCACGAGCTCATTCTGGGCAGCCATCATTATTTCCATTTTCGCCTCTAACTCGCATGCTTTACACTTGGCGTCAGCTCCCTCTGTCTTCTCATCCGTACAAAACCTCTAGTATTTTCCATCCCATTCCGCACCCTGAACACCTTACGTCTTTTTGACCATGGCTAGATCGTTCACACGGCGGATTAGGATACACTTAAAGCCAATTGATATCACAAAACTCCGCAAGTATGCTACACTCAAAGCACATGGTGTAGCTTTCCAGCCACGTGGTGTCCGAACAAACAAATAATAAAAAAACCCAGGCAACTGTCACACAGGAAACAGTACAAAGTTGTAAGCCCTATTAAGCTTCAATCTAGTGGCTTATGTACTCATAAAACGAAAAGAAACAAGCTCGAATCATGCAAAAAAAAACTTATCTGACGCTGTCATTCCGGAGCCCACGAAAAAACACGTCCGTCCCCTAGCAGCCTCTCCCACGCGGGCCAGGGCACCCCTAGCGGCTGCTCCTGTCCCTGTATCAAACGTTCGCAGAAACCTTCATGACTAGTAAAAGTATTGAAGGACTCTGGTAATAAACCCCCCCCCCCCCATAAGCATGAGTGATGTTTGATTCAGCTTCGCTGAACATTCCTTTTCGTAGGGCGGGATGGCGGCAAACTTTTAAATGCGAACCATTTGTTAGCGAACCTTTCGCACTTTGAGCGTTTCTATCTACGTATCTATCTATTTATCTATCTATCTATCTGGCCGCTTACGTCTGGGTGCTCTCATGATCACCTCCTTGACTTGGTGAACACCAAAAGTGGCGTGGGAGGGTAAGAGGATTTGACGAATATAACTGTCGCGTCATGGCATGAATAACGTGAGAATCCTGTCGCGTACATCTTTAAACCCTTTCCTCCAGACACGTGTGGCACATACCCGTTTACCACGGGCCGCGCTGTACAGGTATGCGCCACAGGTGATTGACAGTTTATATCTACCCAGGAACGGCGAGAACAGACATTCGTAACTAAAATGCAAGAGCGTTATGAAAAACCGACATCGGCAGCGTTGAGCCGACGAATGTGAAGAATGAAAATTAGGACCCCAGCAGGAATCGAACCCAAGCATTCTGCGTGGCAATCAGGTATTCTACCACAGAGCCACACCAAGTCTATAAAGTGGTTTGGAAAAACAGCCTACGCAGGCGGAATGTCGGTGCAACGTCAATTGTGGTTGTGGTGCTGGCTATCTAATTTTGAAAGAAAGCAATAAACACTATATGATACTCCTACGATGTGTACTCCTAAGATACAAGCGTCATATCAGATTGACGTCTGTGGTTCCAGTGTTTGCTCCGCTTTTACAGCAGTCCTATAAACATTACATTTTTATTGCTATGATTCATCAAGGTGTATTGAACCATTCCTCGACCCCGGAGGAATACATCAACGATACTGAAGTATAATATACAGATCATCCCACTGTAAAGTGCACTTAGTCCGCCTGAACGACACAGTGTCCTCTTCATATCTTACGAGGCTGGGCGATGGCCCCATGCTGACCTAGGATGATGGCAGATTGACTGACAACCGCTTCGTAGACTAGGCTATGTAGGCCGCATACGCCCAGGTAGTCTACGAATACAACAATCGCCATCCACTGGTGTTGGTCTACCTAGCACCATCCAGGCCTACCAGCCTCGACGGCCTATACCTCATTATACCTATATTGTTAAGCAGCGCACTTTGCACGTGGACAAAATGAATATGAAGGACACGACACTCGCTACACTCGTAACTGAATTTATTTCATGAAAATACTTCAACATATATGCACCCAAGCACCCCGAGTGACGCAGAAATGAATCGTCCCTCAATACAAAATTATCAAAGACCAACTTGGCGCCAAATTTTGAAGTATTTTGAAGAGACCAAAATTTTGAAGAGACCAAATATTGAAGTATTTTCCTGAAATAAGTTTAGTTGCGAGTGTAGCGAATGTTGTGTTCTTCATATTCCTTTTGTCCCCGTCCAAAGTGCGCAACTTAACCACATTGGTTTAATGATCAGTCACCAACTAGCCCCGCTGTCGACCTTATTGGCCTATACCTCACCAACGCGATCGGTGACTTCAGGTTCCGACATGTCGCCGGCTTTATCGACAGACAAGTTGTCGGCGAAATGGCTGAGGCATCCACGATTTCCAACAGCTGTAATATACCTCATACTTCACTACACATGAACCCGTTGTCACCGCGATCACGAGTGAATCCAATAACAAGTCACGACCAGCTGCTGGTGCCCACACAGACCATGGTGATGATGACCTTGTTAAAGGACTGTCAAGAACTTCTTCCACACATGCACACGGGTTCGCGAAACGTGCGTGAGTTCTCCATCATAAGCGACAAGTATAAGCACTACATATTAGCTTACCGCTTCTGGGAGTGGTAATACCCACGTTGCCGTTGGCAGCGTTACCCAACTGTAAACAACTGGTTATATAACACATATGCGGCTCTTCAACATATACGTGTTCTTATAAAATTTATACGAATCTTTAGCGTAATTTTGTAACGTTTCCTCAGTAAAAAAAAATCACAGCCTATCCACGGGGTGAATGATGATGAGTGAGGCGAAGCTACGGAGGGAATCATCTGTAAACCGTGAAACTCTTCCGTGAAATGCGCCCAGTACATAATATAAAGAGTGTGAAACATCGTGTATATATTAAACATCAAACTTTTATTGTACTGTTGGTTTACGTGGTCCCTTCATTATCACTTGTGATCGGTGAAATGCAAGGAAGAAGTCCGCTCCCGAGCGAAAGAGCGCCAAGAGCGACCGCATTCCCCGCTCGCCCTGTGCGAATTAAGGCAAGGCTAGAGGGAAGACAGGACGCGCGTTCCACGACGCGAGGTCGGTAGGATGCCCAACGAAAGCCAACGGAACGCGATCGTGCAAGTGCTCCGGCTTCGCATCGCCTCATGGTTCCATTTAGCGTCCCAAAACCAAACATATTGCTCAAAGTGTGCCTTGCGTTTTTCGTAGAAATAATTTCTTTATCATGTACATTAAGACGAAAAGTTGAAAGCTCACTAGAGTGTATCGCCCGCAAAGTATGTCTTTTAGTGTGATTTAACTCTCGTACGGCAGGGTCCTCGCGCCGTTGCCGGTCCACCTCGCCCGTTGACGATCGGGCGAGGTGGCTACATGCAACTACTACTACTACACTTCAAGAAAAACATCTGGCGTTCTTTCGTTCTGCTTTTACAAAACATCTGGCGTCTTTCGTTGGTTTATTCATCAATCAACGGCGTTTTGAACAAAATTTTTATTGTTTATTCATGCACAGGAGAAATCTCACCAGGCACTACCTTGGAGGTAAACAACGGCTGCTAATGGCAATGAGAGACAGAAGAAGTCGGCTTTTAGCTAACACTTACACTTCTACTTCTACTAACGTTTCCTACTGGAACATGCCAATGGCTGCTAATGGGGAATGAGAGACAGAAGAATTCGGCTTTTAGTTAACGCGCACGCTGCGAATTTTATATTGTTCAACAACGCACAGGAGATATCTCCCACCGGCACCACCTTGGAGGTCAAAGCGTAAGACTTGTTACTCACTACTACGACCACGACGACTACGAGGGACGAACGGGTGCCGCCTTAAGGAGCTTCGCCCCTAAAATTACGCCTCAGTCACCTTCTCGCCGCAGGCTTCGCATAACATCGACTCCCACGGTACGTGCGATCTGCCGAATTTTAAAAGACGATAGTCTTTCTTGGGGAACTTAAACGCAGAAATTTTGGTCTGTCTTTCTGTCTGTCGGCACGTCCCTCGATTCAGCCACTCGGCCAAAGTTTAACCACTTGCACAAGGGCCAGCCATCGTGAACGGCTCACTAGGTTCATACTTGTGTACATGGTTGATCAAAAAGCAAACATTACGCATATCTGAGGCACAATATCACTAGGTAAGTATTAGGTGGTGTGTTCCTTTAATAGAAAATAGATAGATACATAATTCTAGAGACCCTAGTTTCTTAAGCTGCGCTGAAAATGTGACTGCGCCGAAACTTGTCTTCCTCTGTGCCCTCTGCGCGAGCTCATTGTTGTGCTTCGGTTTCAGTTCAGTATTGCACTGTACGAGTGCCATGGGGCGCCGCTCTGGCATTCCTGCTTTACCCAGGCGACGTGAATATAAAAGAGTGTGTGGAGAGTACTCGTTGAGTGTGGACGTTTCTTCTGCTTTGGCGCTTCGCGCCAAACCGCGTGTTCGGGCTGGCTGGCGTCCCCGCCGGTCGCGTTGGTCACCGCCGGTCTTGCCTGCTGCTGCGCCGGGACTACCAGCCCGCAACACAGCATTCACGTTTCCCGACGTATCGCCAGATGGCGTTCATATCTCACGCAGCGCCTCTTCTATCGTCTTTAGACGACATTTGCAGCGAAGCTCGCAGATACGCGGCCAATTTTTTTACCATGGTCCGAACTGGCATGCGTTTTAATTAACACGGTCTTTATTAAGATGACGCTAATTGTTCAGGTATTAGGTAGCATTAACATAAGGTAGCATCACAGTCAGAAGTAGCATGAACTTAGCATGCGCTTAATTCACCCGTACATCTCTCTCTCTGTTTCTCTTCCATTTATCCGTTCTGCGCTTTATTCTGTTTTCTTCAGACGCATTTAACAAACGCCTAGATTGTACATTCATCGTGTCAACCTCCATAGGTGCGCTGGCCACATACCCTATTATCCACTAAATTACTAGGCTGTACAAAAAGAAGTACTGTAGCTTTCCTCATTTCTCGATTGTACTTCGGCAAGAGCAAACTGTATTCATATACAGTCAATTCTAAGATGAAGAAGAGGGCGAAGAGAGCGCGCGACGACCGAGTTATTGCGTTGCACGCGCAGCTCAGTTTTCTAGTCACGCTAAACAGCGAAATGAAAATTTTAAGCATTTGCGCTGTTCAAAAACTGACAGCGTCCCTTATGCCTTCGCCAAGTACGACTCGAAAGGGAAAGCCATGTTCTCTCTTTTTGCTTAGTCGTTGTATTAATCATCGCCGGCCAAAGCTTCCTGCTTCTCACTCGATCTTGCACTGCCTCCGGTATGGGCGCTCTTTTGAATATGCGATTATTTCGTGTGGTGGCGTCATCTTATGTGACGTCAACGTGAGGCCACAAATATTGGTGGTTTGTGCCCTCATGATGACACTATGAGGTCAAAATGTGTGATCCCGTGACTTCATAAGGTTCGTTTTGACGCCGCAACGCCAACTGTCACCTCTCTCGTTTTAAAATACATCCAAAGCTTTCGCCTTCAAATATAACGCGTAACTTGGGCCAGAGTGATCACGTTCGTACCCTTATGCAAAACCGTATCTGACAGAGCAGACAGAAAGGATCGCCTGCTTGAACTTTTCTTCGCCAGGTGCCACAGCGAGCTCAGCTTCTCAATATCTTTCAATGAACTCAATCTATTAATTTTAATCATTCGTCCTTACAGTCCATTGGCCATTACCTCAAGTAAAGCTATGCTCCGATATCATACGTATCTAATATTGGTATTATACCAAACCCTAGACTTCTATTTTTAGGAACAATTTTTAGGAATATTCTTAAAACCGGAAGTCAGTGCTCAACCGGAAGTGCTTGGAAGAGAAACGAGAGTGTCACACAGTGCTCGTGCCAATAAAGTCAGTTATCTTTTATCGAATTTTGATTATGTCGAAATATGACAGTGGTGTACTTCCCCGGGGTATGTTTAGCTCAGTGCAGTGTGTGTTTGTGCGTTTGTGCGTGCGTGCGTGTGTGCGTGCGTATGTGTGTGCATGCGTGTGTGTGTTTCGCCGTCGACATGGGACATTAGTATGCTTTTCATTGCGATCAGGGTTGACCCACAAAACAACTGTTGCCCGCGCTCAATGCAGGCCACGCCGCAATGCTTCAGAAAATTCTAGATTGTATTAGACCATTCTCATGAGATTCCGCGCATTCCGCAAGTACTCGAGCTTATTCCAGAGCTAACGCGAGCGCCAGCCATAACGCCGGAATGTGTCATCCATCACATACAAATAATGGCGTGTTCCGCCACTGATCAGATTATCGACAACCGGCGTCCGTGCTCGATGCTATCAAATTCTTGCAATTTTTGCTCGCATGTACTGTGAGTGCCACTCTATTTCCTGGGCTAAATATTGTAAAACAAAGAGGTTCATATTTAACACACTGCCACCTTCCATACCGCCCTAACCACGTGACCATAGCAGGGGGGTGAAACTTCGCGGTTTTTCTGTCCCGTGAAAGCAGCGATCCTAACGTTTGGGGGCTGTTCTACCTAAATGAACGTTCTTGTTCTATTTTATAGTTATTACTAGGTTACTCATTAACTCCGGAGTTTTTACTAGACAAGTGAACCTAAAGGTTGCAGTTCGAGATTGCGAAAATAATAGCGCCACCCGAAGTGGAAAACGGGAACTGCGCAGTCGTCCTATCTCTCACGGCGAAAAAGGGGCGTTTCTTTTCGCGCGCCCATGTATGCTACGGCCTGCGGTGTCCCAAAGGCCGCTTTTACCGCTGTAAAGTTTGTTTTAGCGAAACTAATGCAAGATTCAGCCAAACAGACGCATCCATGGATTCTCGCCGTCATCACAAATCGTGCTGCGCTGAGTGGTGTCGGAATTCTTCACGACACACCGGCATAAAATTCTTTCGGATCCCGGCGGACGAAAGGTACGATCTGCATGCTGCTCGTTTTGTCTTTCTACGCTTGCACGGCATATCAGGATGCGGTTGCTGCAGTAGCTGTGTAATTTAATTGAGCATACACGTACATGATTTATTCATTACATTCTGATTGTCTGCTTTTCGGCTTCAATTATACATGACATGCACGGCAGAGCATCTGGAAATTATTCCAGCGAATACATTTGCTACACACGATTGTTTATACTTGCGTTTTTAATTTAATGCGTTTCGATCGTGCATTGCATTTCGATGTTGCACTTTGGCTCAAGGCAATGCAAGGCATGTCACAAATGTATTTGTAGCAGCATATACAGTAACTAATAGAACAGTGTAAGCTTATCCGCACTCTTTTTATTACCTTTTGATTGCCTGCGTTCAGTCTGTTCTCGTTGCATGCGTTATTATTATTGTTGAATATTAGCAGCCTATTTATGTCCATAGCTGGAAGAAGGCGATTCCCATAGTCTTTTGGCTATATGGGAGGGTCCATATACGTTCATAGCATGTGTTGTTAGTACTACGTTAATTAAGTACTGAGTACATAAATTATTACACTTGCGAGTTTAGACGGGTGTTATTGCGTTTCAATTGTGTGTTTTCATTTTGGCCTCACGTAAATCCACGGCATATTGCAGAGGAATTTAGCAATAAATTTATAAACTAATAATTTATAATGTATACTTCAATTTCATGTTTTCAGTTTCAGCCTTAAGTACAATTACGATACATTTACAAGAATGCAGTTGCAGCTAAAAGCCCATAAATAATTTGACAATGTAAACTTACGTGTTCTACTAATTTATTACCGGTTTTAATAAGGTTTTTATGAAAGATTTGCAGCAGGGCGCGAGAAATACCCGAGGAATACGCAGTGCGCGAGGGCATATATGTACGAATAGTTGTTTAGAGATTTTGGTGTGGGATGATTGCTATTGTCTGCAAAAATATAATTTGAATTAGGAGGAAAGCTGGGGTCGTTGCCACCAAACATTACTATCGCGCAAGTAGAAGCATGTATCCGCGTCTCTTAATAATAAAGACAGATTTTATTTTGAAGTTTGCTTTCAGGATTGCTATCACAAGTCGTCTTGGTTACAAAAATTCAATTAAGAAAGGAAGATGAGAAATGTATCAAATAACGCTTACGTCGAATAAAGATGCCAGTTTTCACTCAAAGCTATCCATCTACGCCTGAAAACAGAAATAAATCCATTCTAACCCAAATACTACACACGCACACATTCATTTTCCAGATCTCGCGCTTGGCTTCAGTATGCGAGACGGCAGGACCTGGCTCATTTACCACCTCGTCAGATCTACAGCAGCTACCGCCTGTGCTCTGCCCATTTCACCACCAGAGACTACGCAGACCCTGGACAGACAAGGCTGCTAAGATGTGCTGTGCCAACAGTTTCCATCTTTGGCGATGGGCAGACACACGTCGAAAGTCAAGGTGGGAATACTGTAAAGTGATCATACAACAGCACAAACTTTCATGCCTCAACATCTATTTACAGAAATGTCTTAATACTCGATATGTGTACCTGTCCGAGTTATCATGACTCAGTATTTTTAAGATTCTCGCGCAGATTACACCAACAATACCAACGCATGGTGTACACAGCATCCATGAATTCGCCGGCATGATTTTGCTGGTAGATATAACTAGCTAAGTAAAAAATTTGCCGGCTTCACAATCGTTAAATTTAGAGCAAACGTCTCACTCAGAACGCTCTACATGTAACCTCCTCGATTCTTATTCAGTTGTCTCTGCTATTTTACCCGTGGCGTAGCCTTTTACAGGAAAGGGCGAAAATGACCTCATAACTTGAGAGAGTACTCCATGTGGCGCGTTATCAGCTATTTCGCACATGGCGAGTGAGTAGCGGCCAACTTGGTGTCGCTGTTAAAACAATTGCGCCATAGCTCTGACAGTGGGAGCAACAGAACTGGCCTTTTAGAAATATATATATATTCTACGACACCCTAGTTGAAAGTCGCTTTTAAAATTAAGAATCCAAAAGGTACTTTATTTTTATTAGCTTTATTATTACAAAATTACTTTTATTTTCAATGGGCCAAATAAGTGTAATTGGCAAGAATTCGGTTACGCGCTAGGTCATCACGGGCACCACGATGTTAACCTGTTCTAGGTACATCGCATTAGGATTTTTAAAATATTGGTTTAGGATAGTTGGGACACCCATATATTTAGTGAGTGACACGTAGCGTTCTCTTTTTGTGTGTTTACACTTTTTTTATTACTCGTACTGAGACATAATACGTGAGGAGACCAATTAATAGTGAGAAAACGCCCTGAGTGATTGTAATTGTAAATATTTAATGTGACGCCTAATACCAGCTGTATGTATGTCACGCTGAAATCTGTGCTCCGCCAATTTCTCTTCACAGGCTCTCCTCGGCCCGCGAATACCACTACGATGCCCGCTCACAGCGCGAATGAAGGAGTTCAACAGGCTGAGCCCCCATGTACGCAAATTGTTTTACTTTCTAAGCTCATTAAGCTATTCCACATAAATTCATGCCGTAAATTGTAAATATTTAATGTGACACCTAATACCAGCTGCATGTATGTCGCGCTGAAATCTGTGCTACGTTAATCTCTCTTCACAGGCTCTCCTCGGCCCGCGTAATGCCACTACAATGCCCGCTCAAAGCGCCGATGAAGAAGTTCAACAGGCTGAGCCCCCATGTACGCAAATTGTTTTACTTTCTAAGCTCTTGAAAACTATTCCACATAAATTATTGATACCGTAATTGTAATTATTTAATGTGACGCCTAATACCAGCTGTATGTATGCCACGCTAAAACCTGTGCTACGTTAATCTCCCTTCACAGGCTCTCCTCGGCCCGCGAATACCACTGCAATGCCCGCTCACAGCGCCGATGAAGAAGTTCAACAGACTGAGCCCTCATGTACGCAAATTGTATTGCTCTCTAAGCTCTTTAAAACTATTCCAGATAAATTAATGCCCTGCAGCTATCGTTTTAATGTCACGTACCATTTAACAGATCCTAAAGTGCACTAGGGTGTCAGCTGGGCGAGCTAGTTCATTGCTAGGGGACGAGAACCAGAGCGATGTATACCGAAAGGCAGGACGAGACGAGTGCTTGTCTGATCCCTTTCTTGCTTGTTTGTTGCCTCCTAAGAGGGATTAGTGCCCCGCCGCGGTGGTCTAGTGGTTATGGCGCTCGACTGCTGACCCGCAGGTCGCGGGATCGAATCCCGGCCGCAGCGGCTGCATTTTCGATGTAGGCGAAAATGTTTGAGGCCCGTGTGCTTAGATTTAGGTGCACGTTAAAGAACCCCAGGTGGTCGAAATTTCCGGAGCCCTCCACTACGGCGTCCCTCATAATCATATCGTGGTTTTGGGACGTTAAACCCCAGATATTATTATTATTATTATTATAAGAGGTATTAGTGTTTTTTAAAGAAAAGACTATGAATTCGTTGTTTTTTCCTAAACATACCATTTTAAACGTATAACCAATAATGTTTGTTAACAAGGAGTATGCTAATGATTAGTAAAAATTAGTTGGCGCTTCATGTTTCCCACGATGCTTATACATGCCATTACTATAGGCTCAATGCCCAGCAGTGTGCTTATCAGAGGCCTGTTCCCAATGCCCCAAGTTTGAATAAGTGAAGGATCGAGAACTAAATATGAACAACTGATTACTCATGGAAGTAATCACTTCAATTCTAAAAGCCGCTAGAACTTTTACTAGGTTTAAAGATCATGGTCAGCTTTCACAAAAACACAGTATAAATGAGCTTTTTTTCTAAATCTTTCAGGTTCCAATCCAGCGGGTCGACAACACAAGCCTTCTAGGTGCTCGCCCCGGACAGCCAGAAAAATGAAGAACCTGGAGAAGATAAATTCAAGGCTTCGGAAGGCACTGTCAAGAATTGGCAAGAGAAAGGTTAAAAAGCTTTCCCAGTCCGAGGCGTTGAATGCTATCAGGCCCTACGTCCGTAAGACATTCTTTAGATTGCTTGAGACTCAAGTTAAAATTAATGGTGTGAAACGTAGAGGACGGAGGTGGTCGCCCGAGCACCGCCAGTTCGCCTTAAACTTATACTTTCATGGTCCGAAAGCGTACAGACATCTGTCAAGACTGCTTGACATGCCAACTGTAAGGTCGCTAAAGCAGTGGTTATCAAATATTCCGATGACTCCCTGAGTTATTCCAACCGCTATTGAAGCCCTCGAAGAAGCTACCCGAAATTGGCATTTAACAGATCGTGCGTGCACATTAATATTTGACGAAATGTCCTTGAAGGAACATCTGCAGTATGATGCAAAGCATGACATTGTGATGGGATTCTCCGATGACGGTAGGCAAAGAACACCAGCCGTGGCAAATTCAGCGCTCCTGATACTTGTGGCAGGCATTTCAAAAACGTGGATTCAGCCTGTTGCTTACACAGTATCAAGGACCAAAACGCCCGCAGATACTCTTCATCATCTGATCATAACATTAATCAAGCAGCTGCAGGGAGCTCGGTTGTTTGTGAAGGCGCTCATCTGCGACCAGGGGGGAAGCAACATCACTTTGGCAAATAAGCTAGGTGTGACGCCTGAAGAGCCGTTTTTTGTGCTTGAAGGCCGCAAGATTTATTTCCTATATGACACACCACACTTACTTAAATGCACAAGGAATAATCTCCGCGCACCTCACAAGCTCCATATCGGGCAAGAAATTGTGGATTGGTCTTTCATTACGCAACTATACGAAAGCTCGCATCCTCTCAAACTCAAATTGGCGAAGAAACTAACCGACAACCACATTTACCGGAAGCCTTTCAATAACATGAAAGTTAAATATGCCAGCCAGGTGATGAGCGAATCGGTCTCAGTGGCCATTGATGTATTCATTGCTCTTGGCGTGTTGCCGGCATCCGCCAAACCAACAGCTGATTTTCTCGAGAAGATAGATAAGTTATTCGACTGTCTGAATAGCTCTTCTGTAAAAAAAGCCAGTGACAAGTTACGTTATGCAATTTCGGAAGGGTCCGAACACCTAGCCTTTTTGCGGGAGTGCCTGTCGTGGGTTGAAAGCTGGAAATTTGACGGGCCTCGGCAACCACACACAGTTGAGGCATGGAAGGTCACCTTAAAGGCTATCCTTCTCCTCTGGGACGACCTCTTCCAAGATTTTGATTTTCGTGTTCTCTTGACTCGCTGGCAGGACCCCCTGGAGAACCTTTTCGGGCTGCTTAGGTTCAAGCATGGCTGCAATCACAACCCAAATGTGCTTCAGTTCACATCAGGTCTGAAACACATTTCTGTTGGCAAACTGGTTGCCCTTTTTTCAGAAGGAAACTGTGAACAGGATCGCAGCACTGTGTTGGCACAAATGTCAGAGCCACCTCATTCGCTTCCTACTACTTGTGATGCAGCACCAACAGTCGATATGCTTCCTGATGAGGAACAGCCCGCTAGCCATGATATAGTAGAGGATAACGTTCTCTACTATGTTGGGGGATATCTCGTACGGCAATTTTTGTTGCACAGGCCTCCACACTGTGTGTGCAACACCCTTTTGAAGAATGCCGACCGCCAGCTTTGTGCATCACACCAGTATTTTGCTATGTTTAAGGCAAGCAACATCTCCTCAGATTTATTTGGCAATGTAACAATGCCTTCTGACGATTGCTTTCAGGATATTAAGGCCATGGAAGCTTGCTTTTTGGAATATATCGGTGTTGTGGCGCACCTGGCTAATGTGAGTGGAGTTTTGGCAGGCATTTTGTACAGTTGTATGGGAAGGCAAAAATTCTGCTCTGAAGAATGCAAGAAAGCCTTTGTGCACCTCTTTGCAAGGATTCGCCTGTTGTGGCATATTCGCTTCGTGAACATCTCCTTGGCTAAACAACGCACCAGAAAATCTGCTGCAGCACGAAAAATGCGGAAGTTTTTGTAACTTTTAGGATTCTGTTTGCATATTTGAGGTCTTGAAAAAACTGAGCGCTCAGAAAACACGGACGACAAAAAGACACACATATGCGCAAAAGTAGGCGCTACTTCCATATTTTTGAGTCACCGCTACTTCTATAGCTCAGGTCACCATTTTCTGCCTCTGAAGCGGACACGTGTGTGTACTATTTATCTGCTTGTATTTTGTTTTTGTTTTTTTCATTAAGCGATATAGGTATGTTACGCTGAAGAAAGCATAAACCCTTCGTGTTATTTTATCAGAACACTCTATAGTGGCTTCAGTATTTTGTAAATTTTTGCTTAAGCTTTTATAAAGAAACCTGATGCTGAATAGAAAATGTAGCAATGTCTAACTCCGGTACCTTATGGTTTTTGTATCAATTTCCTCTTGCATCCTAAGTGTGCGGTGTGCCGTATTATCTTGTCCCACTCATGGGATGATTTTATATCGGGATACGTGCTGTGAACTTGTGTATAGTTAATACTGTTTTTCTTTTGTCTTTGTATAGACGTGTGTGCGGCAATGTGCACTGGATTGATACTAGGTTATTAGCATGCTGGCATGTGCGGTCCACTTTTGTATGCGACCAAAAACGTAAAACATTCAAGTTGTATTTTTACTGCATAAACCGTACGTTTAGGCAATAAAACATTCAAACAAACTCTGCTCTTTATTCTTGTCTAATTTATGTGTACACGTAAACAAAAACAACGTCTTACTTAGAATAAGTAGTGCACAAATAGGTGGATGGGCAGACCATCAATCAGAACGCAATGATGGCCGTTTTCATCATGTGGCGGGTTGCGCAACAGGAAGAAGATCGCGTGCTCGCCATCTGAATACCTTCCACTCGCTCAATTTGGCTTGCTGGTGCATCCCAATTGAATTTGGCGCTAAATACCCCCCCCCCTCGCCACTCGGATCCTCAGTCCTCATCAAGATGGCGTCCCCCAGTGCGTGTCTGCAATGCGCCGCCATGTTTTCGTACCGCCCCCAAACACCAGGCGTTCGTCCGGCGCTGCGAGCGAATATCGCGTTCCATGGAGGGTATAGGAAGTTTCACTCCCCTGGCGAAGCTTCCATAGAAGCCCATACGTTCAGAAAATGGCGGCTCATCAGCTGCTCATGGGGCTTAGCGCCATCTGTGTGAGGAGGGAACACTTCCGGCGGAACAAAAAATAAAACGGATGTGATGCAATATCCGGTAAAAAATGTGACGTCATTTTGTTGTCACTAGCGCGAAATTTGACCTCAAAATATTTTTCTTAGGCCCCTGATCGCCAAGGACTCGCGCTACGGCGAGCCGGCAACCCATTGGCGAGTGCGCTTGAAGCCAACGCTAGCTAAACTAATATCGACCCGTGACTAAACAGCGGTGTTTAAGTGTACCGCCGTTCAATTCGCCTTGGCTTTACCAGGAAACCTTATTCTTGGAGCTTTTATTCTCCGTTCGTGTCATCTTCCATAGGGTGAATAAAGTAGGCAGCAGCGTATCTGTCATGTTTGCAACGTTGCTGATGTTCTTCGCACATGCGCAGGGGACTTAAAAGAGCGCATTGCATGTGTGCTTCAGTTCTAATGAGAAGAAATGACTCCTGGTCACGCCAAAATAATGATATTTCAATTTTATTCAATGGTCACAATAACGCAATTTTATCACACCCTACACAATGCGCAACAAATGTCGTAATAAGTACAAAATGTGCGTACACTACATTCACTGTGTTGCCTTAGGTTCCGATAAATTAACCTTACGTGTAACGTGTCAAGACATGCGAATTGTAGCGCGACAGATAACTTAGCGATCTGCTCACCGATAGCAGGAAATAAAGTAGGCACTGCGTGTTCACGAAGGAAACCGGGCAGCAGGAATACTGATCCATGAAAATCCAGCAAGCACACTACTCCGAACCATTGCCCCGGTGTCTTATCTAGAAGAGAAGGCTCGCCAGGCATACGCGTGTTGCTATTGCATCTTTGGAACACCACATCGTTTCCGCGAGTACCGAGGAAAGCGTTGGGCGTGAAATGTTAGCCGCGTCGTGCCGTTGCCCGTTGAACACCGCAGCCAACACGTTCACCAACGATGAAACGCACCTCGCAACTTCGCGAACACCAAAATCAAATTCTCACCACAATGATTCACAGAACGCATGCAAGTGCGAAACACCAGAACACATGAGGGGGCGTGTCGTTGCAGACGAGTTTACGAGCGCGCCTTTCGATGCACCGCAAGGGCTGCACTGAATAACAATGATGTGCGCCTCTTTGAGGGGGTGCTAAGAAAAAGGTTTTTCGCAATAATTAAACACTATCCTACATTCTTGGCACATTGCACCTACATAATATTGTTCACGAAATAAATGTAATTTGTAAGACATCAAGATTGCTTCGCCCTTGAATAAAACTTGGTTTTTCGGTATTAGTGTTTGTTCCCTCCAAACATAGTCGCGCTTCAATCGCAGCAACCATAATTCCCTTTGCTGGTGTCGTTGGCAATAGATTCTGAACCGCTTTTCGCCCGAAGCTTCGCGACCTATTTGAATCGACCTTGTAATAACGGTGTGCACCTCTCTTCTGCGGGCGCTATGAAAAAGCTTTTTTCCTTATAATTAAACCCTGTCATAAATTCTTTGCGCACTGCGCCTACATCATATTGTTCGGGAAATAAATATGTCATTTGTAAAACAAAGTTTCCTTCGCCCATGATTAAAATTTGGTTTTTCGCTGTTAGCGTTTGTCCCCTCTACGCCTAGTCGCGCTTCAATCGCAGCCCCCCATCTTGCTGATGTCGCTGGCAGTAGGTTCTGAACCGCTTTCCGCCGGAAGCTTCACGACCTATTTGGATCGACCTTGTCCAGCTTTCCTCGGATACATGCGAAAATTCATGCTACTGACCGAGCGCTGACGAGGTGATAAAGCGGCCATAAGACACTGCTCGCGGCACGGTTCACCGATCACATGCATGCTCGAGACAGGGCGTTATAAATGCGCCAGCGCTCAATGACGGGGCTTTTTTTTATTTGGCTGGCTTTCTTAGCAAAGCGGTAAGTGGGGCGGCATACGTATCACAGAGGAAACAATCCAGTCAGTGGTTTCTGAAGGCGCTCTACAGCTCTTGTTGTGGTACTTTGGGTCTACAGCAAGTGAATAAAAAGTTGGCTAATTGAGCATAATAGTAATAATAATAATAATATCTGCGGTTTAACGTCCCAAAACCATGGCTAATTGAACATAATTAATTAGTTAGTTTAAGGGACAATGAAAAAACAAACTGAGTAACTATTGGCCTGGCCTGGCACGGTGGTCTAGTGGTTATGGCGCTCGACTGCTGACCCGAAGTTCGCGGGATTGAATCCCGGGCGCGGCGGCTGCATTTTGGATGGAGGCGAAAATGTTTGAGGCCCGTGTGCTTAGATTTAGGTGGACGTTAAAGAACCCCAGGTGGTCAAAATTTCCGGAGCCCTCCACTACGGCGTCTCTCATAATCGTATCCTGGTTTTGGGACGTTAAACCACAGATATTACTGAGTAACTATTGGCCAGTGTGAATAGTACTGGTTCGTTTCGATTGGCTTCCGACGCGCCTTTCATGTCTAAAGTCTTGGTCCAAATTACGTGGGACAACCTGTGTACCTTAAGCCAACGATATTTCAGGACTGCTTCTAGCGCAATACTGCGTACGTCCGCTTCGTGCCTGAAAGTAAAACTATATACAGGCCGATTTAGTTTCGTATGATCAGGTTCTGAAGCGCGTGAAGAAAATCTAGCGTTCCGCGTCCGATCAAGATGATCAAAAATAGAGTGCTATATTCTGCACCCCAATTACATAGCATCTCCATTTTTCGTATGAAGTTTCGTGTTAAGGTTGAATACTCTCCCATTTGTTGTTGTTTCTTTTGTATTTTTGTTTGTCGTGAACGCAAAATGTCAGTTGTTCACCCGAGTCAGCCATCTGCGACTTATTTTGCAGCAGATCTGTTGCGCTCGAGGTTGGCCGTGTGTCGTAGATAGACAATTATCATCATCATGATGGTCGAGAGAACGAGTACAGAGAGAGAGAGAGAAAGAAAGATGGAGAAAGACACATTCTTGGCGAAAAAAGATGCCTAGGCGAGGGCAAACATAGCCATGTATAGTATAGTATAGTATAGTATAGTATAGTATAGTATAGTATAGTATAGTATAGTATGGTATGGTATAGTACAGTATAGTATAGTATAGTATAGTATATTATAGTATAGTATAGTATAGTATAGTATAGTATAGTATGGTATGGTATAGTACAGTATAGTATAGTATAGTATAGTATAGTATATTATAGTAATAGTATAGTATAGTATAGTATAGTATAGTATAGTATAGTATAGTATAGCATAGTATAGTATAGTATAGCAAAGGGGTGGGAAGAGAGGGGTGAGCGTCTAAAAGCCTAGCCAAGCCAGGACCACCTACGTGCCCACCAGGGGCGTAGCCAGAAATTTTTTTCGGGGAGGGAGGGGAGGGAGTTCAACCATACTTTATATATGTTCGTGCGTGCATTTGTATGTGCACGTGTATATATACGCAAGAACTGAAAATTTTCGGGGGTGTGGGGTGGAACCCCCCCACCCCCCCCTTGGCTGCGCCTCTGGCTACGCCCCTGGTACCCACCAGCTCTACTGCGACGACTTAGCACAAATCCTGGCCCGATTTAGTGCAAGGTGCACTAATTGGTTTTTTTTCCTCTGAAACTGGAAACTGTACCAGCGGGGGTGGCATTTCAGAGATATTGCAATTCAAAAGAAATCAACATCACTTCCGAATAGGTTCCAAGGGCGTTTTATGAGACGAATGAAGTTGAACGAGTGAATTGTGTTTAGTGGAAACTATTTTGAATGGACAGCGCAAGGACACAGCTTGGAAGATTGCGAATTACTTTTGCGTACCTTACGCAGACATTTGAAAAAGATCTGGTATAGGGTGCGATGCGATGAAAATACGGTGAAAACTTCCTTCCTTGCTTGTCTTTATTTTTTTATTTGTTCTCTTTCTCTCTGTTTCTTGTCTGTATTTTTGTACCTGTTTTCCTCTATTTCGCATTATCGCTCTTTTCATTTTTATTTCTTCCCATTCTTCCTCTCCCCCTCTGCTTCTTTCTCTCTCTTTCTTTGTTTCTTTTTATCTCTCCTTCTTTTTCTTTCTGTCTTTCTCTGCGCTTTTCTCTCTTTATCGTATCTGTCTCTCTCTTTCTCTCTTTTTATTGACTCTTTATTTTTCTCTTTCTTGCCGCTACTGTCTTGCTCTTCCTTTTTTCTATCTTTTTATCGTATCGGTTCCTTCTATCTCTTTCCGTCTATTTCTGTCTCTCTCTTTCTTCCTATCTTTTTATGCCTTTATTCCCTTAATTTCTCTCTACTTTTCTCTTCCTCTTTCTTCTTGTCACTTTCTTGCTCTCTCTCTATCTTCTATGTCATTCTTTCCATCTCTTTCTTTCTCTCTCTCTTTTTCGCGTGTTTTCGTTTGACACTCGCGCCTGCTGTACACAGTAATGGGGCTTGTCCATGTACTGTGGCGCATACCCACCTGAGGAGTTTTGCACGAAGGAGCACAAATCACCGATAGCTTAAACTACATCACTGTAGGGAGAATGAAGAGAGCGTGGGCCGGTTTGTGATGACACTTGTTTACGACTGAGCACAATTACCGACAGCGCAAACAGCTTCCCTCTTCAAAACAGGTCTTGACGTTATAACCACCCTGTAGTTATCTGTATACTGTGGCTGCCGAAGACTAGCCCATCTTGGCCTTAAATCCCTCTCTTTTGCTGGGCTCTGCGAAACAAAACGACCCCGAAATGTTCACAGCGCATATCCTCAGCATGTCAGCGCTCGTCCTTAGTCATGCTTTGATATGCTTCAGTGAGACACTGCTATTACTCGTATTCGGGCTTCTGCTTCCGGCTGGTAGTGAACGTTCGCCAGAGCGACCATGAGAAGGCACGTCCTACTTAGAGCGAACGCCTCCTTTATTTTTGTCTCCTCCGTCGCTACTTCTAGGGGCCGGTGATTGATGGTTCGATATTTACTCTGGATACAAAGAAGCCGAGGTAAAGAAGGGCGCCCACTCTCACACGACCGATTCAAGGGGACGCGTCGTTACTCACGGGAGGTCTTTTGGGGGCGTTCGATAGTTTACGTAAATACTTAGCTGTGATATAGAGTGCTCAGGTAATACGTTTCGTCATCTTCCCGCGCCGTCGTCTCTTCCTGTTCGCGGCTGGTGCTCGTCCTACAAACGTGCAAAAAACTCCTTCCGTCTGTGGTGTTTCCTGTCATCGAGCGTGCCAAACGCCCCTCCTTTCCTTTTTCGCCCTGCACTGTAATTCTCTGTCTTTCCTTGATTCCCCATTCCGATTCATTAAACCACGCTTGAGGTGTCTATTAATCCGTCAGATCGCTGCTGCGGGTTCCTATTATTCAAAAACCCACAGGATCCACCATGCATTCACTAAGACGACTCGACGACAAAAGCAATCTTCTTCTTCATCTTCCCAGTCCGTGTATGGATCCTGCCCCGCCACCCTCCGAAAGCTTTGCGTACCCAGCGTGGTTTTCCATTTCCTCCTGGAGTGGAGGCACCTCAACCTGCTTTTGCACTGCCTCCACGATCTGCCCACTCTTGACCAAGCAACGATGTCAGGTGATGGCGCCATCATGTGACGTCACGGGATGTCACGCCAAAATTTGCGACGTCATGATGACGTCACACATTTTGGCTATTTGTGACGTCATCACGAAATGATTTTTTGCATCCCTCGTCCTCGACGCCGCAGGACGCCGACGCCGACGGTCAAGTTTCTTGTTTGATGAGGCATTTAAGGCTTTGGTCTTAATAACTTATTCTCCTGCTGCTCCCCCTCCGAGCGCTACAGATGCTCGGTAAAGAGCGTGTACAGAGCGTGTACCGCCACAGATGTTCAGTGCAACGGCTATATTCTTTAAGGGTTTGCGCGATTAAAAAAGTACGAATATTCCGCTGTTGTATCATATAGGTATGTTAAATTGCACCATCTCATTTAATGAAACGTTCGGTTATCTGCTTAAGTAGACCTGTTAGATCGTTTCTGCGCAATCTTGCTTTTGTTTTTGTTTTTAACAGCGGAGGAGTTTAAGGTCGAGGTTCGCTACGAGGTGTTAACAAAAACTATCATCATCATGAACGGTCTCCACCTTAAATGGCATCTCGCATCGCCTGGCACCTGGCACAGCTGCACCTAGCGTGTATAGCGCAACAACTCGGCCGCCGCGCGCTCTCTTCGTCCTCTTCTTCGTCATCTTCTTCGTCATCTTCTTCTTCATCTTCTGCTTCCCTCCCTGAACAATTGTGCTCGGCGTGCGCGCTCCCGAATGCATCGATTGGTCCGGCGTGGGACGCAATAATTCGGATTTGCGCTACAAAGAGTTCAGAGATAGAGGAAAAAAAAGAGACAAATACAGATAGAAAAAGAGAAAGAGAAGGAGATAAAAAGAAAGAGGAAGCGAGAAATAGAGGGTGAGAGAGAAAGAAAGAAAGAAAGAGGAAGCGAGCGAGACGTAGAGAGAGAGGGAGAGAACGAAAGGAAAGAAAGTGAGAAAAATACACAAAGAAAGAGAGAAAAAGAAGTAAACAGAGATAGAGAGAAAAAGAAATAGACAGAGACAAAAAAAAAGATATGAAAAAACAGATAGAAAGGTAGAACAGATAGAAACAGATAGAAACAGACAAGGAAGGTCACCCAGCTCAGCTGCTCCTTCAGGCTTGGCGCCGCTAGTGCGAAGCTGACCTATTATTAATAATATATATATTTTTAACATTGCCCTGGTTAGCCGTCCCGTTGACAAGATGACTGGAATGTTATTCCCAGAAGAAGGAATACCTAAACCGAATGACACATGCGTGATTACCGCGTCGTATACACTACGTTTCACGCGCGGCGTGGAAAGCTGCGAAGGCTATAATAAGCTCTGTTCTCAAAACGCGCATCTCTGCACGTATCCTGGTAAGCCTTCGTAATTAAGCCTTCGTATCCTGGTAAGCTTTCGTAAGTTACATAAGTAGCTTATTGCAACAATCTATTGTCAAGACGCACACTTGAAACGTCGTCAGAACGAATAAACGGCATTGTGCTTCTGTTTGCAGATTATAGACATCTCAACTCGCTTGGTCCGCCGAGAACACCAGCTTACCCGATATTGCGCATCATATAACAGAATACACCGAAGGTTAAGTAGTTATTTAACACCTTTCTTTTTTAAAAAGCAACGGGAAAGATTTGTCACATGTTACACTTCAGTTGGTGACGATCAGGTAACATCAGACTTGTTGAAAGACGGTGGATAGATTATGTTAGAAAAACTGCCCACCCTGTATACGAAGTGTCTCTCGACGGGGAGGATGCCAGACTCTTGGAAGAGTGCCAACGTGATATTGATCCATAAGAAAGGGGACGTCAACGACCTGAAAAATTACAGGCCCATCAGCTTACTGTCCGTTGTCTACAAGCTATTTGCAAAAGTAATGGCTAACAGAATTAATGCGACATTAGAGTTCAATCAACCAAAGGACTAGGCAGGATTTCGTACAGGCTTCTTAACAATAGACCATATTCATACTATCAATCAGGTGATAGAGAAATGCGCGGAATACAACCAACCCCTATACATAGCCTTCATAGATTACGAGAAGGCATTTGATTCGGTGGAGACATCACCAGTCATGCAGACACTGCGGAATCAAAGCATCGACGAAGCCTATAGAAACATAATGGAAGAAATCTACAGCGGATCCACAGCCACTATAGTCCTCCATAAAGAAAGCGACAGAATCCCAATAAAGAAGGGCGTACGACAGGGAGACACGATCTCTCCAATGCTATTCACCGCGTGTTTACAGGAGGTTTTCAGGGCCCTAGATTGGGAAGAATTAGGGATAAGATTTAATGGAGAGTATCTCAGTAACCTGCGATTCGCTGATGACATTGCATTGATGAGTAACGCGGGAGACGAATTACAGCTCATGATTACTGAACTGGATACGGAAAGTAGAAGAGTAGGTCTGAAAATTAATGTGCATAAATATAAAGTAATGTGGAACAATCTTGGCAGAGAACAGCGCTTTGCGATAGGTGGTGAGACACTGGAAGTTGTAAAGGAGTACGTCTACTTAGGACAGGTAGTAACCGCGGAGCCGAACCATGAGAGTGAAATAACTAGAAGAATAAGGATGGGATGGGGCTCATTCGGCAAGCATTATCAAATCATCAGTGGTAGTCTACCACTATCCCTGAAGAGGAAGGTATATAACAGCTGCATCTTACCGGTACTTACCTACGGAGCAGAAACCTGGAGACTTACAAAGAGGGTTCAACTTAAATTGAGGACGACGCAGCGAGTGATGGCAAGGAAAATGATAGGTGTAACCTTAAGAGACAGGAAGAGAGCAGAGTGGGTCAGGGAACAAACGGGGGTTAAGGACATCATAGTTGAAATCAAGAAGAAGAAATGGATATGGGCCGGGCACGTAGCACGTCGGCAGGATAACCGATGGTCATTAAGCGCAACTTACTGGATTCCAAGAGATGGCAAACGCGTGATGGGGAGCCAGAAAATTAGGTGGGTAGATGAGATTAAAAAGTTTGTAGGTACAACGTGGTAGCAGAAAGCACAGGACCGGGCTGATTGGCGGAGCATGGGAGAAGCCTTTGCCCTGCAGTGGAGGTAGACAGGCTGACGATGAAGATGACACTTCAGTTCTCGGTTATATCACTTAATTTAGGTCGGTATATCGTAGAGCTGTTTTAGGACTCTAGGAAGCTTTAGACACAATGACTGCATGAAACTCTAAAACACGTGAACAAGTGGCATACAGCGCAAAAATTCACATTAACATACGCGGATTAAACAATCAGCTTTCGTCGCCCACTTTTTTCCTAGCAACGAATTATGAACAGCTTACACTTCAGATACCGGCCCGGTGTACCGATATCTCAAGACACGGGAAAAAGGTAATAAGTTGCATTGCATAACGCTTGAAAATGAACAAAAGGTGGTTAATTATTTTGGAAACTTAAATACCTGCCCACGGCGTTCTTTCATTACACTCCTCCCACACAGTGAACACTTCTTTGTTTGAGATATTTTTCGTCTTTTCCGTCCTCTAACGAAGGCTTATAAATATATAACCCGAGATATTCCTTTTAATTATTTGTTTCATACGGGAGTGTTACTGGGCTATAGCATGACTTCTCAAGAGATAATCACATTCACAGGTTAAATATTAGGAAAAAGCAAACCTTGTAGAAAAACGATAATTTCAAAACATGCAACGCCAGGAAAGATAGAACAATTTCTGTGCGGGTAGCATGTGTAATTAATGCAAGAGGGATAGCATGTCTAATTAACATAACAGGTGTGTTATGCAAGGGCTCCACGAAATGCTCACGGAGACACCGGCTGAAGAATTTCAGATAATATTTTCTAATGATCAAAAGCTCGTGAAAAAAAAAGATTTCCTAGAATATGCCAGTGCGCAAGTACAAATGTTTGAGGATTAGGCCTAATTCTGGGTAATAGATTATGTGGCAATAGTTAGGAGACTGTTATTTTAGAAGTAACATAATGAATTATATGCAGAACGCCCACATGTGGGCGATAAGCTGCGCCTTATTGCTGTAAAATTAGCTGTTTATATATTTTCTCTTTATATAGCCGGTACACTAATTTATTTTTTGCGAGCATCGCAAGTACGTAGACAACTGTTTTTTTAGAATGATAACCAGCCTGTTTAAGAGTGCATTACGTCACCACCACCCACCTACACCTCTCACCGCCGGCCAGAAACTCCTACAAACACAATTAGAGAAGTAATCTACACGATAAAGGCATTTACACTTCATTACTTACAGTTAGGTGCCTACCAGCCCTCGCTTAGGCATTAAACGGTATTATCGCAGCTGGGACTTCAAGAAACCTAATCATACACTCAAGAAACTGTGCTGATTATGTGTTCAGTGGTGTCTATATAGCAGGGGTTATCACTTCGTTAATTCTTAATGATCGGTCAGAAAAGCTTGGCATATGGAATGCTAACTATCGTTCCGTTTCAGCTACGCTGTATACAATGCTGAGCACCACGGCTGTTCTTGCAGAAGCGGAATACGTGAAAATCTCCTCTG
>NW_023616111.1:0-34614 GCF_013339695.2 Rhipicephalus sanguineus
AAATCAACATCTGCATACCCCCTCCGCCTCCAAACGCGACCAAACGTCGTCCAAATCGCAGAATAGGTCGTTACTGAAGGCTAGAAGCTTATATGTTTAATCAAAATTAGAACCATCTCCAATCGTCTCCAAACGCGACGAAACGTCGTGAAATCGCAAAATAAGCGTTTTTGAAAGGTAGAAGCTCATATCTTTGATGAGAATTTCCACCACCTCCAATCGTCTCCAAACACTATAAAACGACGTAAAATCGCACAATAGGTCGTTCCTGACGGGTAGAAGCTTATATGTTTAATCAAAAATGCAACATTCTCCAATCGTCTCCAAACGCGACGAAACGTCGTCAAATCGCAGAATAGAGTCGTTCACTGAAGGCTAGAAGCTTATACGTTTAATCAAAATTACAACCATCTCCAATCGTCTCCAAACGCGACGAAACGTCGTGAAATCGCAAAATAAAGCGTTTTTGAAAGGTAGAAGCTCATATCTTTGATGAGAATTTCCACCACCTCCAATCGTCTCCAAGCACTATGAAACGTCGTCTAATCGCAGAATAGGTCGTTTCTGATGGCTAGAAGCTTATACGTTTAATCAAAAATACAACCATCTGCAATCGGCTCCAAACGCGACCAAACGTCGTCAAATCGCAGAATAGGTCGTTACTGAAGGCTAGAAGCTTATATGTTTAATCAAAATTAGAACCATCTCCAATCGTCTCCAAACGCGACGAAACGTCGTGAAATCGCAAAATAAAGCGTTTTTGAAAGGTAGAAGCTCATATCTTTGATGAGAATTTCCACCACCTCCAATCGTCTCCAAACACTATAAAACGACGTAAAATCGCACAATAGGTCGTTCCTGACGGGTAGAAGCTTATATGTTTAATCAAAAATGCAACATTCTCCAATCGTCTCCAAACGCGACGAAACGTCGTCAAATCGCAGAATAGATCGTTTCTAAGGCTAGAAGCTTATACGTTTAATCAAAATACAACCATGTCCAATCGTCTCCAAACGCGACGAAACGTCGTGAAATCGCAAAATAAAGCGTTTTTGAAAGGTAGAAGCTCATATCTTTGATGAGAATTTCCACCACCTCCAATCGTCTCCAAGCACTATGAAACGTCGTCTAATCGCAGAATAGGTCGTTTCTGATGGCTAGAAGCTTATACGTTTAATCAAAAATACAACCATCTGCAATCGGCTCCAAACGCGACCAAACGTCGTCAAATCGCAGAATAGGTCGTTACTGAAGGCTAGAAGCTTATATGTTTAATCAAAATTAGAACCATCTCCAATCGTCTCCAAACGCGACGAAACGTCGTGAAATCGCAAAATAAAGCGTTTTTGAAAGGTAGAAGCTCATATCTTTGATGAGAATTTCCACCACCTCCAATCGTCTCCAAACACTATAAAACGACGTAAAATCGCACAATAGGTCGTTCCTGACGGGTAGAAGCTTATATGTTTAATCAAAAATGCAACATTCTCCAATCGTCTCCAAACGCGACGAAACGTCGTCAAATCGCAGAATAGATCGTTTCTAAGGCTAGAAGCTTATACGTTTAATCAAAAATACAACCATGTCCAATCGTCTCCAAACGCGACGAAACGTCGTGAAATCGCAAAATACAGCGTTTCTGAACGGTAGATGCTCATATCTTTGATGAGAATTTCCACCACCTCCAATCGTCTCCAAAGCACTATGAAACGTCGTCTAATCGCAGAATAGGTCGTTTCTGATGGCTAGAAGCTTATACGTTTAATCAAAAATACAACCATCTGCAATCGGCTCCAAACGCGACCAAACGTCGTCAAATCGCAGAATAGGTCGTTACTGAAGGCTAGAAGCTTATATGTTTAATCAAAATTAGAACCATCTCCAATCGTCTCCAAACGCGACGAAACGTCGTGAAATCGCAAAATAAAGCGTTTTGAAAGGTAGAAGCTCATATCTTTGATGAGAATTTCCACCACCTCCAATCGTCTCCAAACACTATAAAACGACGTAAAATCGCACAATAGGTCGTTTCTGACGGGTAGAAGCTTATATGTTTAATCAAAAATGCAACATCTCCAATCGTCTCCAAACGCACGCGACGAAATCGAGAAGCGAAACGTTAGAATAGAAACTCGTAAACGTTTAATCAAAATACCAGCTATTAAATCGTCTTAAACAAACGAAATCGCAAAATCAAAAAGCCATTCTGAATCGTCCAGAAACGTCGTCACGCAGAATAGGTCGTCTGAAGGCTAGAAGCTTATATGTTTAATCAAAACAACCTTCTCCAATCGTCCAAAACGCGACGAAACGTCGTCAAATCGCAGAAAGAAAAAGCTAATCAAAATCAACCATTTCCAATCGTCTCCAAACGCGACGAAACGACGTCGTGTCCAGCATAAATAAAGCGACGAAAAATTATCTGATGAGAAATCCAAACGCCAATCGTCGTCTCCAAATCGCAGAATAGTCGTGAGCGCAAAAATTAAAGAAACACTGCATAACAATAGAATTTCCACCACCTCCAATCGTCTCCAAGCACTATGAAACGTCGTCTAATCGCAGAATAGGTCGTTTCTGATGGCTAGAAGCTTATACGTTTAATCAAAAATACAACCATCTGCAATCGGCTCCAAACGCGACCAAACGTCGTCAAATCGCAGAATAGGTCGTTACTGAAGGCTAGAAGCTTATATGTTTAATCAAAATTAGAACCATCTCCAATCGTCTCCAAACGCGACGAAACGTCGTGAAATCGCAAAATAAAGCGTTTTTGAAAGGTAGAAGCTCATATCTTTGATGAGAATTTCCACCACCTCCAATCGTCTCCAAACACTATAAAACGACGTAAAATCGCACAATAGGTCGTTCCTGACGGGTAGAAGCTTATATGTTTAATCAAAAATGCAACATTCTCCAATCGTCTCCAAACGCGACGAAACGTCGTCAAATCGCAGAATAGATCGTTTCTAAAGGCTAGAAGCTTATACGTTTAATCAAAATTACAACCATTTCCAATCGTCTCCAAACGCGACGAAACGTCGTGAAATCGCAAAATAAAGCGTTTTTGAAAGGTAGAAGCTCATATCTTTGATGAGAATTTCCACCACCTCCAATCGTCTCCAAGCACTATGAAACGTCGTCTAATCGCAGAATAGGTCGTTTCTGATGGCTAGAAGCTTATACGTTTAATCAAAAATACAACCATCTGCAATCGGCTCCAAACGCGACCAAACGTCGTCAAATCGCAGAATAGGTCGTTACTGAAGGCTAGAAGCTTATATGTTTAATCAAAATTAGAACCATCTCCAATCGTCTCCAAACGCGACGAAACGTCGTGAAATCGCAAAATAAAGCGTTTTTGAAAGGTAGAAGCTCATATCTTTGATGAGAATTTCCACCACCTCCAATCGTCTCCAAACACTATAAAACGACGTAAAATCGCACAATAGGTCGTTCCTGACGGGTAGAAGCTTATATGTTTAATCAAAAATGCAACATTCTCCAATCGTCTCCAAACGCGACGAAACGTCGTCAAATCGCAGAATAGATCGTTTCCGAAGGCTAGAAGCTTATACGTTTAATCAAAATTACAACCATGTCCAATCGTCCTCCAAACGCGACGAAACGTCGTGAAATCGCAAAATAAAGCGTTTTGAAAGGTAGAAGCTCATATCTTTGATGAGAATTTCCACCACCTCCAATCGTCTCCAAGCACTATGAAACGTCGTCTAATCGCAGAATAGGTCGTTTCTGATGGCTAGAAGCTTATACGTTTAATCAAAAATACAACCATCTGCAATCGGCTCCAAACGCGACCAAACGTCGTCAAATCGCAGAATAGGTCGTTACTGAAGGCTAGAAGCTTATATGTTTAATCAAAATTAGAACCATCTCCAATCGTCTCCAAACGCGACGAAACGTCGTGAAATCGCAAAATAAAGCGTTTTTGAAAGGTAGAAGCTCATATCTTTGATGAGAATTTCCACCACCTCCAATCGTCTCCAAACACTATAAAACGACGTAAAATCGCACAATAGGTCGTTCCTGACGGGTAGAAGCTTATATGTTTAATCAAAAATGCAACATTCTCCAATCGTCTCCAAACGCGACGAAACGTCGTCAAATCGCAGAATAGATCGTTTCTAAAGGCTAGAAGCTTATACGTTTAATCAGAAATACAACCATGTCCAATCGTCTCCAAACGCGACGAAACGTCGTGAAATCGCAAAATACAGCGTTTCTGAACGGTAGATGCTCATATCTTTGATGAGAATTTCCAAAACCTCCAATCGTCTCCAAACACTATGAAACGTCGTCTAATCGCAGAATAGGTCGTTTCCGATGGCTAGAACCTTATACGTTTAATCAAAAATACAACCATCTGCAATCGGCTCCAAACGCGACCAAACGTCGTCAAATCGCAGAATAGGTCGTTACTGAAGGCAAGAAGCTTATGTTTAATTAAAAATGCAACATTGTCCAATCGTCTCCAAACGCTACGAAACGTCGTCAAATCGCAGAATAGATCGTTTCCGAAGGCTAGAAGCTTATACGTTTAATCAAAATTACAACCATTTCCAATCGCCTCCAAACGCGACGAAACGTCGTGAAATCGCAAAATAAAGCGTTTTTGAAAGGTAGAAGCTCATATCTTTGATGAGAATTTCCACCACCTCCAATCGTCTCCAAGCACTATGAAACGTCGTCTAATCGCAGAATAGGTCGTTTCTGATGGCTAGAAGCTTATACGTTTAATCAAAAATACAACCATCTGCAATCGGCTCCAAACGCGACCAAACGTCGTCAAATCGCAGAATAGGTCGTTACTGAAGGCTAGAAGCTTATATGTTTAATCAAAATTAGAACCATCTCCAATCGTCTCCAAACGCGACGAAACGTCGTGAAATCGCAAAATAAAGCGTTTTTGAAAGGTAGAAGCTCATATCTTTGATGAGAATTTCCACCACCTCCAATCGTCTCCAAACACTATAAAACGACGTAAAATCGCACAATAGGTCGTTCCTGAAGGGTAGAAGCTTATATGTTTAATCAAAAATGCAACATTCTCCAATCGTCTCCAAACGCGACGAAACGTCGTCAAATCGCAGAATAGATCGTTTCTAATGGCTAGAAGCTTATACGTTTAATCAAAAATACAACCATGTCCAATCGTCTCCAAACGCGACGAAACGTCGTGAAATCGCAAAATACAGCGTTTCTGAACGGTAGATGCTCATATCTTTGATGAGAATTTCCACCACCTCCAATCGTCTCCAAGCACTATGAAACGTCGTCTAATCGCAGAATAGGTCGTTACTGAAGGCTAGAAGCTTATATGTTTAATTAAAAATGCAACATTGTCCAATCGTCTCCAAACGCTACGAAACGTCGTCAAATCGCAGAATAGATCGTTTCCGAAGGCTAGAAGCTTATACGTTTAATCAAAATTACAACCATTTCCAATCGCCTCCAAACGCGACGAAACGTCGTGAAATCGCAAAATAAAGCGTTTTTGAAAGGTAGAAGCTCATATCTTTGATGAGAATTTCCACCACCTCCAATCGTCTCCAAGCACTATGAAACGTCGTCTAATCGCAGAATAGGTCGTTTCTGATGGCTAGAAGCTTATACGTTTAATCAAAAATACAACCATCTGCAATCGGCTCCAAACGCGACCAAACGTCGTCAAATCGCAGAATAGGTCGTTACTGAAGGCTAGAAGCTTATATGTTTAATCAAAATTAGAACCATCTCCAATCGTCTCCAAACGCGACGAAACGTCGTGAAATCGCAAAATAAAGCGTTTTTGAAAGGTAGAAGCTCATATCTTTGATGAGAATTTCCACCACCTCCAATCGTCTCCAAACACTATAAAACGACGTAAAATCGCACAATAGGTCGTTCCTGACGGGTAGAAGCTTATATGTTTAATCAAAAATGCAACATTCTCCAATCGTCTCCAAACGCGACGAAACGTCGTCAAATCGCAGAATAGATCGTTTCTAAGGCTAGAAGCTTATACGTTTAATCAAAAATACAACCATGTCCAATCGTCTCCAAACGCGACGAAACGTCGTGAAATCGCAAAATACAGCGTTTCTGAACGGTAGATGCTCATATCTTTGATGAGAATTTCCACCACCTCCAATCGTCTCCAAGCACTATGAAACGTCGTCTAATCGCAGAATAGGTCGTTTCTGATGGCTAGAAGCTTATACGTTTAATCAAAAATACAACCATCTGCAATCGGCTCCAAACGCGACCAAACGTCGTCAAATCGCAGAATAGGTCGTTACTGAAGGCTAGAAGCTTATATGTTTAATCAAAATTAGCAACCATCTCCAATCGTCTCCAAACGCGACGAAACGTCGTGAAATCGCAAAATAAAGCGTTTTTGAAAGGTAGAAGCTCATATCTTTGATGAGAATTTCCACCACCTTCCAATCGTCTCCAAACACTATAAAACGACGTAAAATCGCACAATAGGTCGTTCCTGACGGGTAGAAGCTTATATGTTTAATCAAAAATGCAACATTCTCCAATCGTCTCCAAACGCGACGAAACGTCGTCAAATCGCAGAATAGATCGTTTCTAAAGCTAGAAGCTTATACGTTTAATCAGAAATACAACCATGTCCAATCGTCTCCAAACGCGACGAAACGTCGTGAAATCGCAAAATACAGCGTTTCTGAACGGTAGATGCTCATATCTTTGATGAGAATTTCCAAAACCTCCAATCGTCTCCAAACACTATGAAACGTCGTCTAATCGCAGAATAGGTCGTTTCCGATGGCTAGAACCTTATACGTTTAATCAAAAATACAACCATCTGCAATCGGCTCCAAACGCGACCAAACGTCGTCAAATCGCAGAATAGGTCGTTACTGAAGGCAAGAAGCTTATGTTTAATTAAAAATGCAACATTGTCCAATCGTCTCCAAACGCTACGAAACGTCGTCAAATCGCAGAATAGATCGTTTCCGAAGGCTAGAAGCTTATACGTTTAATCAAAATTACAACCATTTCCAATCGCCTCCAAACGCGACGAAACGTCGTGAAATCGCAAAATAAAGCGTTTTTGAAAGGTAGAAGCTCATATCTTTGATGAGAATTTCCACCACCTCCAATCGTCTCCAAGCACTATGAAACGTCGTCTAATCGCAGAATAGGTCGTTTCTGATGGCTAGAAGCTTATACGTTTAATCAAAAATACAACCATCTGCAATCGGCTCCAAACGCGACCAAACGTCGTCAAATCGCAGAATAGGTCGTTACTGAAGGCTAGAAGCTTATATGTTTAATCAAAATTAGAACCATCTCCAATCGTCTCCAAACGCGACGAAACGTCGTGAAATCGCAAAATAAAGCGTTTTTGAAAGGTAGAAGCTCATATCTTTGATGAGAATTTCCACCACCTCCAATCGTCTCCAAACACTATAAAACGACGTAAAATCGCACAATAGGTCGTTCCTGACGGGTAGAAGCTTATATGTTTAATCAAAAATGCAACATTCTCCAATCGTCTCCAAACGCGACGAAACGTCGTCAAATCGCAGAATAGATCGTTTCTAATGGCTAGAAGCTTATACGTTTAATCAAAAATACAACCATGTCCAATCGTCTCCAAACGCGACGAAACGTCGTGAAATCGCAAAATACAGCGTTTCTGAACGGTAGATGCTCATATCTTTGATGAGAATTTCCACCACCTCCAATCGTCTCCAAGCACTATGAAACGTCGTCTAATCGCAGAATAGGTCGCTACTGAAGGCTAGAAGCTTATATGTTTAATTAAAAATGCAACATTGTCCAATCGTCTCCAAACGCTACGAAACGTCGTCAAATCGCAGAATAGATCGTTTCCGAAGGCTAGAAGCTTATATGTTTAATCAAAAATACAACCATGTCCAATCGTCTCCAAACGCGACGAAACGTCGTGAAATCGCAAAATACAGCGTTTCTGAACGGTAGATGCTCATATCTTTGATGAGAATTTCCACCACCTCCAATCGTCTCCAAGCACTATGAAACGTCGTCTAATCGCAGAATAGGTCGTTTCTGATGGCTAGAAGCTTATACGTTTAATCAAAAATACAACCATCTGCAATCGGCTCCAAACGCGACCAAACGTCGTCAAATCGCAGAATAGGTCGTTACTGAAGGCTAGAAGCTTATATGTTTAATCAAAATTAGAACCATCTCCAATCGTCTCCAAACGCGACGAAACGTCGTGAAATCGCAAAATAAAGCGTTTTTGAAAGGTAGAAGCTCATATCTTTGATGAGAATTTCCACCACCTCCAATCGTCTCCAAACACTATAAAACGACGTAAAATCGCACAATAGGTCGTTCCTGACGGGTAGAAGCTTATATGTTTAATCAAAAATGCAACATTCTCCAATCGTCTCCAAACGCGACGAAACGTCGTCAAATCGCAGAATAGATCGTTTCTAATGGCTAGAAGCTTATACGTTTAATCAAAAATACAACCATGTCCAATCGTCTCCAAACGCGACGAAACGTCGTGAAATCGCAAAATACAGCGTTTCTGAACGGTAGATGCTCATATCTTTGATGAGAATTTCCACCACCTCCAATCGTCTCCAAGCACTATGAAACGTCGTCTAATCGCAGAATAGGTCGTTTCTGATGGCTAGAAGCTTATACGTTTAATCAAAAATACAACCATCTGCAATCGGCTCCAAACGCGACCAAACGTCGTCAAATCGCAGAATAGGTCGTTACTGAAGGCTAGAAGCTTATATGTTTAATCAAAATTAGAACCATCTCCAATCGTCTCCAAACGCGACGAAACGTCGTGAAATCGCAAAATAAAGCGTTTTTGAAAGGTAGAAGCTCATATCTTTGATGAGAATTTCCACCACTTCCAATCGTCTCCAAACACTATAAAACGACGTAAAATCGCACAATAGGTCGTTCCTGACGGGTAGAAGCTTATATGTTTAATCAAAAATGCAACATTCTCCAATCGTCTCCAAACGCGACGAAACGTCGTCAAATCGCAGAATAGATCGTTTCTAAAGGCTAGAAGCTTATACGTTTAATCAGAAATACAACCATGTCCATCGTCTCCAAACGCGACGAAACGTCGTGAAATCGCAAAATACAGCGTTTCTGAACGGTAGATGCTCATATCTTTGATGAGAATTTCCAAAACCTCCAATCGTCTCCAAACACTATGAAACGTCGTCTAATCGCAGAATAGGTCGTTTCCGATGGCTAGAACCTTATACGTTTAATCAAAAATACAACCATCTGCAATCGGCTCCAAACGCGACCAAACGTCGTCAAATCGCAGAATAGGTCGTTACTGAAGGCAAGAAGCTTATGTTTAATTAAAAATGCAACATTGTCCAATCGTCTCCAAACGCTACGAAACGTCGTCAAATCGCAGAATAG
The DNA here is from genome assembly GCF_013339695.2 of Rhipicephalus sanguineus. NCBI lineage: Eukaryota > Metazoa > Arthropoda > Arachnida > Ixodida > Ixodidae > Rhipicephalus > Rhipicephalus sanguineus. Next base: position 9,424 of record NW_023616111.1, read on the forward strand.
ATCGTTTCCGAAGGCTAGAAGCTTATACGTTTAATCAAAATTACAACCATTTCCAATCGCCTCCAAACGCGACGAAACGTCGTGAAATCGCAAAATAAAGCGTTTTTGAAAGGTAGAAGCTCATATCTTTGATGAGAATTTCCACCACCTCCAATCGTCTCCAAGCACTATGAAACGTCGTCTAATCGCAGAATAGGTCGTTTCTGATGGCTAGAAGCTTATACGTTTAATCAAAAATACAACCATCTGCAATCGGCTCCAAACGCGACCAAACGTCGTCAAATCGCAGAATAGGTCGTTACTGAAGGCTAGAAGCTTATATGTTTAATCAAAATTAGAACCATCTCCAATCGTCTCCAAACGCGACGAAACGTCGTGAAATCGCAAAATAAAGCGTTTTTGAAAGGTAGAAGCTCATATCTTTGATGAGAATTTCCACCACCTCCAATCGTCTCCAAACACTATAAAACGACGCTAAAATCGCACAATAGGTCGTTCCTGACGGGTAGAAGCTTATATGTTTAATCAAAAATGCAACATTCTCCAATCGTCTCCAAACGCGACGAAACGTCGTCAAATCGCAGAATAGATCGTTTCTAATGGCTAGAAGCTTATACGTTTAATCAAAAATACAACCATGTCCAATCGTCTCCAAACGCGACGAAACGTCGTGAAATCGCAAAATACAGCGTTTCTGAACGGTAGATGCTCATATCTTTGATGAGAATTTCCACCACCTCCAATCGTCTCCAAGCACTATGAAACGTCGTCTAATCGCAGAATAGGGGGGCGATCGGAGATCTCTGTTCTGCGCCGTTCGTTCGCGTTCGTTCTGATGATCGCACGCGATTGGCTGAAGCCGGACAACTCGCGCCATTCTAAGGGGCGTGGCCATTTCTTTTTTTTCCTTGATGTTTTCATTTTTGGTGACGTCATGCCGCGTCATAACGAGCATGTCGTCTGCTAAAAGTGAACGGAGAGCGAGCCCGTTCGCTCGCGTTCTCTCGAGCGAACAACGGCGTCGCACTGCATGTATTTCGAGTGATGCGGCGGTTGCGGCTGCCGCAACAGCTGATTTTGAGAAAATGGCGCTTGCAACGGTGCTTCCTTGCTACGTTGGCGTTTCTCGAAGCAGATGCAGAATGGTAGGAGGTGCGAAATGCGTTTGAAGAGATGAGAGAGTGTGAATTCCGGCGTCGCTTTCGTTTCTCGAAACGTACTGTACCTTGGTTGTGCGACGATCTCGGCCCCGTCATCGGGTGCCAACGAACCAGTGGGATTTAAACAGAGCGGAAGGCGTTGTGCGCGCTGAGATTTTTGCGATCGGATGCTTCCAGCGAGCTGTCGGCTGCGAGGAATTCAGCGGCCTGTCGCAGTCGTCCGTCAGGAACACGCCATTACTGTCGTTCGCGGGCAAAAACGGTGGGTGGCCTTTTCCGGCGACCGCAGACGCGAAGAGCGAACAAAGGCGGCGTTCGCGCGGCTCGGGCAGATTCCCGTTGTGGTCGGGTGCGTGGATGGTACGCTCATCGCAATCCCGAAGCCCCATGGCCTGAGCTCCGCGGACACGACGCATTACATGTCGGGGAAGGGACTCTACGCATTCAACACCATGATCGTGAGTATTATTCATGCATTGTATGCGTAGCGAATTGTTTCATTTATATCGCTTAAACTTTCCGCTTTACTGAGGCTGTTGCAACTGAGTATAAGTGGGAGCGGTATTTTCGATCTATCCATAACGGGAATTGGTTCGTTTCAGGGCACTTCGCTTAGGATAAGCGATGAAATCATGTGACGCGGAGTACACTTTGGTTCAGCGGCCTGCACAGTGCATAATATTACCGTTGCTCGTTCGCCATGTGTACCCGAAGCTTGATTCTCGATTTGTACTTGTTGAGATTAGCGCTCCCAGAATGTGCCGTAGTATGTCCTTATTGTTCATTGTCGTGATGGACGTTACATGGATCAATACATGGATAGATGAATAAACTTTATTTCGGTCCCTCGGAACGCGCCCTAGAATGTACATTAAATACGCATTGTTTCATAACCCTTTTTTCAGTCGAAGTTTTTCGTGTTGTAGATATTTTGTGATACATTGCCTTAAACATACAGCAGTAATTTGGTTAAAAGGCTTTGGTGGCTGGAAGATGGGTTGTTCCAAGCAGTAAACATGCAGACTACCCTTTGACACTGCATTGTCCTCGTGTTAGAACTTATGGTACAAGTCCTACCCTGTCGATGATTTGTCCATAGCTATGTTTCAACAGTCAGTAACAGTGAAGACAGATGTAGTTACATTAACCTAATACCCAACATTGTACCCAAGGTCATTTATGGGTACAATTTTGACTGAATTGAATTCTGCAGACATGTGATGCCGACCTCTGGATGTCAGTCCATGTTTCCTGGGGTCATGTCATGACTAGTGGGTATGGCGGGGGAGCCCTCTCCGTCAGCACCTGGAAGCAAAACTTCGGCTTGCTTGGTAAGTGCTGTCAATGCTTGCCATATTCAAGACGTTATCACTACAGCTGTCATGCCGACCTCGTGCAGGAGACTCCAGCTTTACATTAGAACCGTGGTTCCTGACACCAGTGCCCGGACGACCAGCTCGTGGCACCCCTGATAACCACTACAACAAGGCCCACACCGCCATGCGCAATGTTGTGGAGTGGTGCATCGCTGTAAGCTTGTGCACAGCTGCTCAAGCATCATTGCTGCTTGTGCAGCTCTGCACGACATTGCGTTGGCGGCACATGAGCCTGTTCTCGAAGGAAACGATGACGACACCGACGATGCTGACTGCTGCCAGCAGCAGCTGAGCTACCACCACCACCACCACCACAACGGGAGCCAGCAGCAGCGCAACCGTGTAGTGAACCTGTTTCGAGAACCACAGGGCCTGCATGCTTGAGCACCTGCGCAGAGTACGCCGCCGCCTGCAACGACCTCGGCAGCATTGTGTGGTGCGTGTTTGTCTTTGTTCATTGTGTTTGTCACTGTGTTTTTTTTTTACTACACTTCAAATGTTTGCTACACATATCAACGAAACAGCGTTCTCCTATCAATGAATAACCCCCTTGAATAGGTTGGCAAAAAATGTGAAGCTCACCCTGACTCACTCGTGAAATATATTTTGCTCTTGGGGCTCACTCGAACTCAGACTCACCAAAATTTTCCTCAAGCGGATTCACTTGGACTCAGGCTCACTAAAATGTTTTCACCCGGACTCGAACTCACCAATGTATTACTCACTTGGACTCACAGCTCGATCTGAATCTGAGTCGACTCATGCGTGAGTTTGCCGACCTATGCCCCCTTGTCACACAACGCCATGCTGATGAAATACTTCGACCAGGTTGTAAAATATGGCGCTTCACACTAAGCACAAGTGAGAGCTCAACTGTGAATGGCACATGGTGCCATTCACAGCCAAAGTGGTAACCGTAAAAGGCTGTTTGAATCAGGACAGCAAGATGCGGTAGCTTTAGTGCAACAAGAATCGTGCTTGTAAATGAAGTGAACAACAAGGGTGGTGTCAGAATTGAAATTTTATTACAAGTACCACGAGCAATGCACATAAAAAGCAAAATAAATAAATATCCTTTAAATTTAATGCCAAGGAAAAGAATATAAAAGTAGCTTCCTTTTATAATATACAAATGGAGTTATTACAAAGTGCCTGCTGCTCCTCTGCAACAACACACGCGTCTCGCAGCACGAAAGTCATTGTATTACATGAAAACAAGGCACAGTCGAACCGGTATTAATTGAACTCGCTAAAAATGCAAGTTGTTGGTTGCTGATATGTCTTCCTCTATTATTGATTTCTGTTTGTACCCAATCCTGTTATCTAAACACTTCTAAGCAACAGAACACGTATTCGTCAACTATTTTTTGGTCTTGCAATATTTCAAAATTGTTGTGCAACCTAGACCATTCACAAACGCTTTTCTTTTTTTCTAGGATGTGTAAAAATCGATAGAAAACGTACAGTGTGCCACAATATTCTACACGTATACACTATAAACATAAAGATATACTACAGTGCACTATGTGCATATACTACAAAATTGCTCAATGCATGACTTTGTATAATGAGATTTTAAAAAATGACATGGCAAAACATGATTTATAAATGAAACCACACTGTGCTATGCACATGTACTACAAAACTGCTGAATGCATCACCTCGCACGATGAGATTAAAAAGAAATGACATCGCAGGACACGATTTACCATTGAGCTACACTTTACTATGTACAATGAAACAGCACATCAGTGCTTCTGATATGCAGAAAAAGAAAATTAACTGAAAGAAAATTGCAGGGCACCATTGAAGCAAACCAGCGTATCATAGCTCGTGATGTGAACAAAAATAAATCTACACATATGTACAACTAGTCTTTACAAATCACTGTGCAGGTGCCTTCCGCTGCAATGAGGGCCCGGGCGAGGGTACCAACGCCTTGCAATTCGTGGACCGCGTCACCGAGAAGTTGAACCTGGCGCAGCTTTCCAATGATGCCTGGCCCTGCCGCCTGGTGTTTGCGGCTAGTAACTCCAGCGCCTCGGCCTGCCGGTTGCCCCCATCTCGCAGCTGCGGCATGAGCTGGAAACCAAGAAATGTGTTGCCATTATCATCTATAAATTTCCTGCTACCGACTCTTCGCTGGAAGCTTCTGTTCGTGAACAATTTCAGTGTGTGCAACAATTTCCTCTCTGTTGAAAATCCACTGACCCAACGGCATCCATGAATGGTGCTTGGTTCACCGCACAACCAACGCACTTCGTTTGGACAGACCAAAGCGGTGCCGGAATTCATTTTCGCTCATCTCATCAAACGCATCTCACGCCTCTAACCAACGTTACTAGAACAAACTCAGTTTCAAAGCTCCGTATCTCCGCCAGCGGAGGAGGGTGGTCCGAACGGCGGTCGCGAGAACTAGCGGCGCTGCAGTTCCGTCTTGCGCCACTATCGGCGCATCGTCTGCTGCCACGGCAAAACGCTGCGGTCCGCCGCGCAGTTGCTCGCGGCAATTGTGCGGCAACTTTCTTATTGTACTAGTTAGGCGGATACTTAGGTGGATATGCATAAGGTCGTCTGTATGCATTGGCCCGCGTGCGTTGTTCATTGATTGGCTAAGAATCGATGTTCGGTCTATATTTCCACGCCCACTTCTTGTTTTATTTTGATGTATTCGGGTTTGACCAGCAAGGGCGGTTATCAACGCTCGACGCTGTCCGCGAAGCAGGGTTCGCGATGCTTCGCGATTGTAGTAGATCGTTCTGGTAAGATTGTGCGCTGCACGTGAATGTTCCTGCTTTGTCGAGAGATAACGCCACCACCAGCGATATCGCTGGAAAGTTCGATAGCGCCTGTATAAAAGCCGACGCGCTTGACCGCTTGTCAGTTGATCGACGGTCGACGCTCTATTCGCCGCTATCAGTGTATTGCTGTAGTTTGACTTTCAGTTTCAGGGCCACAAGTTCGGCCAAGTAAAGAGTTTCATCTCGGACCTGCTGACTGCTGTCTTCGTCGACGTCACGACACTGTGACAATATTTGAGCTGTCTACATTGCGCTTAACTTCCAAGCATAGGAGTTTCTAAGCGAATGAGGATTTTCAGCGTAATTTTGATAACTACCACCACAATTTTAGCCGCTGCCGTCTTATCTAGACCAAGAACAACCCAACACGTTTATAAAAGCCTTTATAGTGTACAAAGAAACGTACTTACTCGAGATACAATAACGTTCTAGAAAAACAGTACTCATGTTTCTACAATTTATTGAAAAAAACTTTCTCGAAAAACATCAACAATGCTTTGCAATGTTTACAAGACACGTTTTCGCGACGGTTAAAGGGATACTGACCCAAAATCAAAAAATTTTACGAGAATTCGGTAAATGAAATCTAAGTGTGCGATTACATCGAATAGATGTCGTCTCTGAGCAATTTTTTCAGCGGATAAATGTATTTTCGGAGTCTCATCTTTCTACGTCGCATCCATCTACAGTGCCTTAAAAATTCGAACAGATCGGCCGTGATGTGAGCACCGAGCAGTTATTCGCGCGTACTCTGTCGCTAGAAGAGTCGTCAGTATTCAACTTCAGTTTTTCAACTTCACCGAGGAGATGTTCCATGCCCGCAGCACTTCTTACACTGTACGACAGCCGTTTGCGTTTCGTGCTGTAGCCGTTCTCTACGCAGTTAAACTGCTCGTCAACTGCAATTATCTTTTGCACACGTAAGTCTCCGTTCCAGAAGCAAAGTGTGGGATTGGGCTAGTTGGTATTCCATTATTAAACTGCTCAGCGCAAAAAAAAATTGACACGGTACACATAGAAAAGACGAGGACCAGCGCTGGTCCTCGTCTTTTCTATGTGTACCGTGTCAAATTTTTGCGCTGAGCAGCCCATTCTTGAGCCGGCGAGTGTAAAATATTCCGCACATCTTCAATACCTCGTCGTAAAATCTCGAAAATCCACTGCTCTGAAGGCATAGCGACAGCTGTTCTATTTCTGGCGGCTCCTCCAAACTGGGCACTGGGATTTCGCGGGACGCCGTGCGTTTTGGGGGGGGGGGGTGATTTGAGCCTAAACCCCAAACATTTTGGCTTTGAAATGTGGGGTGGAAGTGCTGGGAACAAGCGCGGCACGGCACCCGGGCGCGAGTTCCCACTTTCCACGTGGGATCAAAACTTCTCGTCCCGCAACAACCCGACGATAGTGCTTTACAATGTCGTCACTCTCAAAATGAACGTCACAGACCTCGCATTTCGCAGTAAGCTTTCTATCTTTGCGATGCAAAGCTTGAATGGCGTAGGGTCTTTTGGGCGTCCGAAGAAGTGTCGTGAAGCGGAGTCGTTGCGGTAGCCGCTCTTGCAGCCCGGTGCAAAGCAAGTCGGCATACCGCACTGTGATGTTCGCCCTCGTTACGCTTCGTACATCATACACGTGTCTTCGTACAAGGCGCTAAGCCTGGTGAAGAACAGTCGCAAAAATGACGAGTTAACAAAGTGCAGGCGACGCTGTAACCAACGTGCGCTCGTACATTGGCGGCGCCGTTCACAAGCGCCAGCCGCGGGAGCTAGACGTGACTGCAGCGCCACTAGTTCTCACGACCGCCACGCGGACCGCCTCTCCGGCGGAGCTTTTAAACTGAGTTTGTTCTAGTAACGTTGCCTCTAACCACCTCTGCATGAGAAGCAACCAAACAGCCCTTTTCAGGGCTACACAATCGTTTGCCCGGCTTTACGCGATGACTGACACAATCTCCTTCCGAAACCCTAGCTGCTGCAGTATGCAAAACATACAGCAAGCAGGTGTAACACAGGTGCAAACATGTGCATTTGTGTATGATGGCTATGTGAAAAAGTTATATAACGAGCTTGCTTTTTGAACAGTATATTTAGCAATAGCACATTTTCAGTTTCACTTTTGAAGCAATTGACAAAATAGGGAAACATTTCAAGATGTTGAACATTTTTGCAATGCTACCTTTTTGCTACATTTCACCATAACTGCAAGGCACGACACCTGTTTATTCCATCTGACAGTTATGCATACAACTAGCTCCTGCAACCGTTTGCCAAATTTTTTTTGTGCAGCCTTTTGTCTTTATGCCCACAGATGTCATCTCTTCACAAACATATGCCTGCACGCATGAGCATCACCTGTGAGCATGCAACACCATCTACAGTTAATCAAAAACATCAGCGAAACTTACGAGTTGGGGCACGGGAAAGATCCTGGGCCACATCCTCTTCAGCCACACCAGTAGCAGCTGGAGCAGGGCTCACCTGTTATAGTAAGAAGTTTCTTGATTGACACACCGAGTGCAATAAGAAGTATGGAGTGGAAGTGGACAATAGCAATGTTTTTTTAGAATGCTTCCACAGCGGCATGCTATGACACACAGACTTCGGAGAGAGTGGTGGAGGGAGGCAAGCCTACTGGCTACGCACCTCACTCGACTCGAAGGTCTGAGAAATGGGTTGTAACACGTAGGGTGCTCTAATGAGCTTCGAAATATAGTTCGCGGCTGTTCATTCGTCATCACCGCAAATGCGGCTGTTTCGCATTCTGTTCTGGGCGGCGCAACGTGTTAGCACCTCAGCTAACGCGGCGGCCGGGTGATCCACTCGATATTGTTTGAAAAAGTAAAACTAACAGCGCGTAATATGTCGAAGCAAACGAGCCCACTTGTTCGCAGCATACAAGTAACAATGATATTCTAAGCCAGTGCTTACCGATTCAGACCACCCGAACTATGGGCCTCGCACACTCGTCCCTGTCAAGCACGACGCGGCCGCGGTAATCCGAAATCTGGCCGCCTCGGGTGCCGCTGTAAAACACAAGCGGGACGTGTAAGATGACCGACCACAATACAATTGTGCTCGCACTCACCTCTGCTGCCCTCGGAGTTTGGCAAGACCCTGCTGCGAATAGTAGCGCTCATTCCTCCATCGGGCCTGCCACTGGGCCCTGGTGTTACGCGCAGGGACTTCTTCGTTCAAAAGCGCTACTAGCTCCTGCCACATGTCGTCCCGGTCCTCCCTCGTGAACGACGGCTCCAGCGGGCACGACAGCGTCGCGATCTGTGGGTGCTCTTTCACAAAAGCCAGCAGAAGCTCCTTTTGACGATCCGACACCCGAGAACCAACGCAGACGTTGCGATCGGACGACATTTTGAAACTGCGTCAGCCGCTACTTTTCTCTTTTTTTTTTCGCGTGCGCGACACCATCTAGCGACGACGTCAAAAAAAAACTAACATTATTAAATATCATCACTCAAAGCTGTTGCTGTTTGAAAGAGTGTTTGAGCTTGAGAAGGAAAAACAATAATTTTCTGTAAAGTAATTATATTTATTAAAAGGCGAGAAACGCTTCACGGTCCCTGTGCCGACGTCACAGGATGCGCGTCTACTTCCGGAAAGCCGTTAGCTTCACGATTGGCTGTTCTCTTCCTCTCGGCGGTTCTAGGCGGGAGAGCTGCGCCTCCTCTCACTTCTGTGACGTAGGCACCGCAGAACGAACGCGAACGAACAGAGATCTCCGATCGAGCGCTAGGTCGCTACTGAAGGCTAGAAGCTTATATGTTTAATTAAAAATTCAACATTGTCCAATCGTCTCCAAACGCTACGAAACGTCGTCAAATCGCAGAATAGATCGTTTCCGAAGGCTAGAAGCTTATACGTTTAATCAAAATTACAACCATTTCCAATCGCCTCCAAACGCGACGAAACGTCGTGAAATCGCAGAATAAAGCGTTTTTGAAAGGTAGAAGCTCATATCTTTGATGAGAATTTCCACCACCTCCAATCGTCTCCAAGCACTATGAAACGTCGTCTAATCGCAGAATAGGTCGTTTCTGATGGCTAGAAGCTTATACGTTTAATCAAAAATACAACCATCTGCAATCGGCTCCAAACGCGACCAAACGTCGTCAAATCGCAGAATAGGTCGTTACTGAAGGCTAGAAGCTTATATGTATAATCAAAATTAGAACCATCTCCAATCGTCTCCAAACGCGACGAAACGTCGTGAAATCGCAAAATAAAGCGTTTTTGAAAGGTAGAAGCTCATATCTTTGATGAGAATTTCCACCACCTCCAATCGTCTCCAAACACTATAAAACGACGTAAAATCGCACAATAGGTCGTTCCTGACGGGTAGAAGCTTATATGTTTAATCAAAAATGCAACATTCTGCAATCGTCTCCAAACACGACGAAACGTCGTCAAATCGCAGAATAGATCGTTTCTAAAGGCTAGAAGCTTATACGTTTAATCAAAATTACAACCATTTCTAATCGCCTCCAAACGCGACGAAACGTCGTGAAATCGCAAAATAAAGCGTTTTTGAAAGGTAGAAGCTCATATCTTTGATGAGAATTTCCACCACCTCCAATCGTCTCCAAGCACTATGAAACGTCGTCTAATCGCAGAATAGGTCGTTTCTGATGGCTAGAAGCTTATACGTTTAATCAAAAATACAACCATCTGCAATCGGCTCCAAACGCGACCAAACGTCGTCAAATCGCAGAATAGGTCGTTACTGAAGGCTAGAAGCTTATATGTTTAATCAAAATTAGAACCATCTCCAATCGTCTCCAAACGCGACGAAACGTCGTGAAATCGCAAAATAAAGCGTTTTTGAAAGGTAGAAGCTCATATCTTTGATGAGAATTTCCACCACCTCCAATCGTCTCCAAACACTATAAAACGACGTAAAATCGCACAATAGGTCGTTCCTGACGGGTAGAAGCTTATATGTTTAATCAAAAATGCAACATTCTCCAATCGTCTCCAAACGCGACGAAACGTCGTCAAATCGCAGAATAGGTCGTCACTGAAGGCTAGAAGCTTATATGTTTAATAAAAATTACAACCATCTCCAATCGTCTCCAAACGCGACGAAACGGCGTGAAATCGCAGAATAGATCGTTTCTAAAGGCTAGAAGCTTATACGTTTAATCAGAAATACAACCATGTCCAATCGTCTCCAAACGCGACGAAACGTCGTGAAATCGCAAAATACAGCGTTTCTGAACGGTAGATGCTCATATCTTTGATGAGAATTTCCAAAACCTCCAATCGTCTCCAAACACTATGAAACGTCGTCTAATCGCAGAATAGGTCGTTTCCGATGGCTAGAACCTTATACGTTTAATCAAAAATACAACCATCTGCAATCGGCTCCAAACGCGACCAAACGTCGTCAAATCGCAGAATAGGTCGTTACTGAAGGCAAGAAGCTTATGTTTAATTAAAAATGCAACATTGTCCAATCGTCTCCAAACGCTACGAAACGTCGTCAAATCGCAGAATAGATCGTTTACGAAGGCTAGAAGCTTATACGTTTAATCAAAATTACAACCATTTCCAATCGCCTCCAAACGCGACGAAACGTCGTGAAATCGCAAAATAAAGCGTTTTTGAAAGGTAGAAGCTCATATCTTTGATGAGAATTTCCACCACCTCCAATCGTCTCCAAGCACTATGAAACGTCGTCTAATCGCAGAATAGGTCGTTTCTGAGGGCTAGAAGCTTATACGTTTAATCAAAAATACAACCATCCGCAATCGGCTCCAAACGCGACCAAACGTCGTCAAATCGCAGAATAGGTCGTTACTGAAGGCTAGAAGCTTATATGTTTAATCAAAATTAGAACCATCTCCAATCGTCTCCAAACGCGACGAAACGTCGTGAAATCGCAAAATAAAGCGTTTTTGAAAGGTAGAAGCTCATATCTTTGATGAGAATTTCCACCACCTCCAATCGTCTCCAAGCACTATGAAACGTCGTCTAATCGCAGAATAGGTCGTTCTGATGGCTAGAAGCTTATACGTTTAATCAAAAATACAACCATCTGCCAATCGGCTCCAAACGCGACCAAACGTCGTCAAATCGCAGAATAGGTCGTTACTGAAGGCTAGAAGCTTATATGTTATAATCAAAATTAGAACCATCTCCAATCGTCTCCAAACGCGACGAAACGTCGTGAAATCGCAAAATAAAGCGTTTTTGAAGGTAGAAGCTCATATCTTTGATGAGAATTTCCACCACCTCCAATCGTCTCCAAACACTATAAAACGACGTAAAATCGCACAATAGGTCGTTCCTGACGGGTAGAAGCTTATATGTTTAATCAAAAATGCAACATTCTGCAATCGTCTCCAAACACGACGAAACGTCGTCAAATCGCAGAATAGATCGTTTCTAAAGGCTAGAAGCTTATACGTTTAATCAAAATTACAACCATTTCTAATCGCCTCCAAACGCGACGAAACGTCGTGAAATCGCAAAATAAAGCGTTTCTGAAAGGTAGAAGCTCATATCTTTGATGAGAATTTCCACCACCTCCAATCGTCTCCAAGCACTATGAAACGTCGTCTAATCGCAGAATAGGTCGTTTCTGATGGCTAGAAGCTTATACGTTTAATCAAAAATACAACCATCTGCAATCGGCTCCAAACGCGACCAAACGTCGTCAAATCGCAGAATAGGTCGTTACTGAAGGCTAGAAGCTTATATGTTTAATCAAAATTAGAACCATCTCCAATCGTCTCCAAACGCGACGAAACGTCGTGAAATCGCAAAATAAAGCGTTTTTGAAAGGTAGAAGCTCATATCTTTGATGAGAATTTCCACCACCTCCAATCGTCTCCAAACACTATAAAACGACGTAAAATCGCACAATAGGTCGTTCCTGACGGGTAGAAGCTTATATGTTTAATCAAAAATGCAACATTCTCCAATCGTCTCCAAACGCGACGAAACGTCGTCAAATCGCAGAATAGGTCGTCACTGAAGGCTAGAAGCTTATATGTTTAATAAAAATTACAACCATCTCCAATCGTCTCCAAACGCGACGAAACGGCGTGAAATCGCAGAATAGATCGTTTCTAAAGGCTAGAAGCTTATACGTTTAATCAGAAATACAACCATGTCCAATCGTCTCCAAACGCGACGAAACGTCGTGAAATCGCAAAATACAGCGTTTCTGAACGGTAGATGCTCATATCTTTGATGAGAATTTCCAAAACCTCCAATCGTCTCCAAACACTATGAAACGTCGTCTAATCGCAGAATAGGTCGTTTCCGATGGCTAGAACCTTATACGTTTAATCAAAAATACAACCATCTGCAATCGGCTCCAAACGCGACCAAACGTCGTCAAATCGCAGAATAGGTCGTTACTGAAGGCAAGAAGCTTATGTTTAATTAAAAATGCAACATTGTCCAATCGTCTCCAAACGCTACGAAACGTCGTCAAATCGCAGAATAGATCGTTTACGAAGGCTAGAAGCTTATACGTTTAATCAAAATTACAACCATTTCCAATCGCCTCCAAACGCGACGAAACGTCGTGAAATCGCAAAATAAAGCGTTTTTGAAAGGTAGAAGCTCATATCTTTGATGAGAATTTCCACCACCTCCAATCGTCTCCAAGCACTATGAAACGTCGTCTAATCGCAGAATAGGTCGTTTCTGAGGGCTAGAAGCTTATACGTTTAATCAAAAATACAACCATCCGCAATCGGCTCCAAACGCGACCAAACGTCGTCAAATCGCAGAATAGGTCGTTACTGAAGGCTAGAAGCTTATATGTTTAATCAAAATTAGAACCATCTCCAATCGTCTCCAAACGCGACGAAACGTCGTGAAATCGCAAAATAAAGCGTTTTTGAAAGGTAGAAGCTCATATCTTTGATGAGAATTTCCACCACTTCCAATCGTCTCCAAACACTATAAAACGACGTAAAATCGCACAATAGGTCGTTCCTGACGGGTAGAAGCTTATATGTTTAATCAAAAATGCAACATTCTCCAATCGTCTCCAAACGCGACGAAACGTCGTCAAATCGCAGAATAGATCGTTTCTAAAGGCTAGAAGCTTATACGTTTAATCAGAAATACAACCATGTCCAATCGTCTCCAAACGCGACGAAACGTCGTGAAATCGCAAAATACAGCGTTTCTGAACGGTAGATGCTCATATCTTTGATGAGAATTTCCAAAACCTCCAATCGTCTCCAAACACTATGAAACGTCGTCTAATCGCAGAATAGGTCGTTTCCGATGGCTAGAACCTTATACGTTTAATCAAAAATACAACCATCTGCAATCGGCTCCAAACGCGACCAAACGTCGTCAAATCGCAGAATAGGTCGTTACTGAAGGCAAGAAGCTTATGTTTAATTAAAAATGCAACATTGTCCAATCGTCTCCAAACGCTACGAAACGTCGTCAAATCGCAGAATAGATCGTTTCCGAAGGCTAGAAGCTTATACGTTTAATCAAAATTACAACCATTTCCAATCGCCTCCAAACGCGACGAAACGTCGTGAAATCGCAAAATAAAGCGTTTTTGAAAGGTAGAAGCTCATATCTTTGATGAGAATTTCCACCACGTCCAATCGTCTCCAAGCACTATGAAACGTCGTCTAATCGCAGAATAGGTCGTTTCTGATGGCTAGAAGCTTATACGTTTAATCAAAAATACAACCATCTGCAATCGGCTCCAAACGCGACCAAACGTCGTCAAATCGCAGAATAGGTCGTTACTGAAGGCTAGAAGCTTATATGTTTAATCAAAATTAGAACCATCTCCAATCGTCTCCAAACGCGACGAAACGTCGTGAAATCGCAAAATAAAGCGTTTTTGAAAGGTAGAAGCTCATATCTTTGATGAGAATTTCCACCACCTCCAATCGTCTCCAAACACTATAAAACGACGTAAAATCGCACAATAGGTCGTTCCTGACGGGTAGAAGCTTATATGTTTAATCAAAAATGCAACATTCTGCAATCGTCTCCAAACACGACGAAACGTCGTCAAATCGCAGAATAGATCGTTTCTAAAGGCTAGAAGCTTATACGTTTAATCAAAATTACAACCATTTCTAATCGCCTCCAAACGCGACGAAACGTCGTGAAATCGCAAAATAAAGCGTTTTTGAAAGGTAGAAGCTCATATCTTTGATGAGAATTTCCACCACCTCCAATCGTCTCCAAGCACTATGAAACGTCGTCTAATCGCAGAATAGGTCGTTTCTGATGGCTAGAAGCTTATACGTTTAATCAAAAATACAACCATCTGCAATCGTCTCCAAACGCGACGAAACGTCGTGAAATCGCAAAATAAAGCGTTTTTGAAAGGTAGAAGCTCATATCTTTGATGAGAATTTCCACCACCTCCAATCGTCTCCAAACACTAAAACGACGTAAAATCGCACAATAGGTCGTTCCTGACGGGTAGAAGCTTATATGTTTAATCAAAAATGCAACATTCTCCAATCGTCTCCAAACGCGACGAAACGTCGTCAAATCGCAGAATAGGTCGTCACTGAAGGCTAGAAGCTTATACGTTTAATAAAAATTACAACCATCTCCAATCGTCTCCAAACGCGACGAAACGGCGTGAAATCGCAAAATAAAGCGTTTTTGAAAGGTAGAAGCTCATATCTTTGATGAGAATTTCCACCACCTCCAATCGTCTCCAAGCACTATGAAACGTCGTCTAATCGCAGAATAGGTCGTTTCTGATGGCTAGAAGCTTATACGTTTAATCAAAAATACAACCATCTGCAATCGCCTCCAAACGCGACGAAACGTCGTGAAATCGCAGAATAAAGCGTTTTTGAAAGGTAGAAGCTCATATCTTTGATGAGAATTTCCACCACCTCCAATCGTCTCCAAGCACTATGAAACGTCGTCTAATCGCAGAATAGGTCGTTTCTGATGGCTAGAAGCTTATACGTTTAATCAAAAATACAACCATCTGCAATCGGCTCCAAACGCGACCAAACGTCGTCAAATCGCAGAATAGGTCGTTACTGAAGGCTAGAAGCTTATATGTTTAATCAAAATTAGAACCATCTCCAATCGTCTCCAAACGCGACGAAACGTCGTGAAATCGCAAAATAAAGCGTTTTTGAAAGGTAGAAGCTCATATCTTTGATGAGAATTTCCACCACCTCCAATCGTCTCCAAACACTATAAAACGACGTAAAATCGCACAATAGGTCGTTCCTGACGGGTAGAAGCTTATATGTTTAATCAAAAATGCAACATTCTGCAATCGTCTCCAAACGCGACGAAACGTCGTCAAATCGCAGAATAGATCGTTTCTAAAGGCTAGAAGCTTATACGTTTAATCAAAATTACAACCATTTCCAATCGCCTCCAAACGCGACGAAACGTCGTGAAATCGCAAAATAAAGCGTTTTTGAAAGGTAGAAGCTCATATCTTTGATGAGAATTTCCACCACCTCCAATCGTCTCCAAGCACTATGAAACGTCGTCTAATCGCAGAATAGGTCGTTTCTGATGGCTAGAAGCTTATACGTTTAATCAAAAATACAACCATCTGCAATCGGCTCCAAACGCGACCAAACGTCGTCAAATCGCAGAATAGGTCGTTACTGAAGGCTAGAAGCTTATATGTTTAATCAAAATTAGAACCATCTCCAATCGTCTCCAAACGCGACGAAACGTCGTGAAATCGCAAAATAAAGCGTTTTTGAAAGGTAGAAGCTCATATCTTTGATGAGAATTTCCACCACCTCCAATCGTCTCCAAACACTATAAAACGACGTAAAATCGCACAATAGGTCGTTCCTGACGGGTAGAAGCTTATATGTTTAATCAAAAATGCAACATTCTCCAATCGTCTCCAAACGCGACGAAACGTCGTCAAATCGCAGAATAGATCGTTTCCGAAGGCTAGAAGCTTATACGTTTAATCAAAATTACAACCATTTCCAATCGCCTCCAAACGCGACGAAACGTCGTGAAATCGCAAAATAAAGCGTTTCTGAACGGTAGAATGCTCATATCTTTGATGAGAATTTCCACCACCTCCAATCGTCTCCAAGCACTATGAAACGTCGTCTAATCGCAGAATAGGTCGTTTCTGATGGCTAGAAGCTTATACGTTTAATCAAAAATACAACCATCTGCAATCGGCTCCAAACGCGACCAAACGTCGTCAAATCGCAGAATAGGTCGTTACTGAAGGCAAGAAGCTTATGTTTAATTAAAAATGCAACATTGTCCAATCGTCTCCAAACGCTACGAAACGTCGTCAAATCGCAGAATAGATCGTTTACGAAGGCTAGAAGCTTATACGTTTAATCAAAATTACAACCATTTCCAATCGCCTCCAAACGCGACGAAACGTCGTGAAATCGCAAAATAAAGCGTTTTTGAAAGGTAGAAGCTCATATCTTTGATGAGAATTTCCACCACCTCCAATCGTCTCCAAGCACTATGAAACGTCGTCTAATCGCAGAATAGGTCGTTTCTGATGGCTAGAAGCTTATACGTTTAATCAAAAATGCAACATTCTCCAATCGTCTCCAAACGCGACGAAACGTCGTCAAATCGCAGAATAGATCGTTTCTAAAGGCTAGAAGCTTATACGTTTAATCAGAAATACAACCATGTCCAATCGTCTCCAAACGCGACGAAACGTCGTGAAATCGCAAAATACAGCGTTTCTGAACGGTAGATGCTCATATCTTTGATGAGAATTTCCAAAACCTCCAATCGTCTCCAAACACTATGAAACGTCGTCTAATCGCAGAATAGGTCGTTTCCGATGGCTAGAACCTTATACGTTTAATCAAAAATACAACCATCTGCAATCGGCTCCAAACGCGACCAAACGTCGTCAAATCGCAGAATAGGTCGTTACTGAAGGCAAGAAGCTTATGTTTAATTAAAAATGCAACATTGTCCAATCGTCTCCAAACGCTACGAAACGTCGTCAAATCGCAGAATAGATCGTTTCCGAAGGCTAGAAGCTTATACGTTTAATCAAAATTACAACCATTTCCAATCGCCTCCAAACGCGACGAAACGTCGTGAAATCGCAAAATAAAGCGTTTTTGAAAGGTAGAAGCTATATCTTTGATGAGAATTTCCACCACCTCCAATCGTCTCCAAGCACTATGAAACGTCGTCTAATCGCAGAATAGGTCGTTTCTGATGGCTAGAAGCTTATACGTTTAATCAAAAATACAACCATCTGCAATCGGCTCCAAACGCGACCAAACGTCGTCAAATCGCAGAATAGGTCGTTACTGAAGGCTAGAAGCTTATATGTTTAATCAAAATTAGAACCATCTCCAATCGTCTCCAAACGCGACGAAACGTCGTGAAATCGCAAAATAAAGCGTTTTTGAAAGGTAGAAGCTCATATCTTTGATGAGAATTTCCACCACCTCCAATCGTCTCCAAACACTATAAAACGACGTAAAATCGCACAATAGGTCGTTCCTGACGGGTAGAAGCTTATATGTTTAATCAAAAATGCAACATTCTGCAATCGTCTCCAAACACGACGAAACGTCGTCAAATCGCAGAATAGATCGTTTCTAAAGGCTAGAAGCTTATACGTTTAATCAAAATTACAACCATTCTCAATCGCCTCCAAACGCGACGAAACGTCGTGAAATCGCAAAATAAAGCGTTTTTGAAAGGTAGAAGCTCATATCTTTGATGAGAATTCCACCACCTCCAATCGTCTCCAAGCACTATGAAACGTCGTCTAATCGCAGAATAGGTCGTTTCTGATGGCTAGAAGCTTATACGTTTAATCAAAAATACAACCATCTGCAATCGTCTCCAAACGCGACGAAACGTCGTGAAATCGCAAAATAAAGCGTTTTGAAAGGTAGAATCTCATATCTTTGATGAGAATTTCCACCACCTCCAATCGTCTCCAAACACTAAAACGACGTAAAATCGCACAATCGGTCGTTCCTGACGGGTAGAAGCTTATATGTTTAATCAAAAATGCAACATTCTCCAATCGTCTCCAAACGCGACGAAACGTCGTCAAATCGCAGAATAGATCGTTCTAATGGCTAGAAGCTTATACGTTTAATCAAAAATACAACCATGTCCAATCGTCTCCAACGCGACGAAACGTCGTGAAATCGCAAAATACAGCGTTTCTGAACGGTAGATGCTCATATCTTTGATGAGAATTTCCACCACCTCCAATCGTCTCCAAGCACTATGAAACGTCGTCTAATCGCAGAATAGGTCGTTTCTGATGGCTAGAAGCTTATACGTTTAATCAAAAATACAACCATCTGCAATCGGCTCCAAACGCGACCAAACGTCGTCAAATCGCAGAATAGGTCGTTACTGAAGGCTAGAAGCTTATATGTTTAATCAAAATTAGAACCATCTCCAATCGTCTCCAAACGCGACGAAACGTCGTGAAATCGCAAAATAAAGCGTTTTTGAAAGGTAGAAGCTCATATCTTTGATGAGAATTTCCACCACCTCCAATCGTCTCCAAACACTATAAAACGACGTAAAATCGCACAATAGGTCGTTCCTGACGGGTAGAAGCTTATATGTTTAATCAAAAATGCAACATTCTCCAATCGTCTCCAAACGCGACGAAACGTCGTCAAATCGCAGAATAGGTCGTCACTGAAGGCTAGAAGCTTATACGTTTAATCAAAATTACAACCATCTCCAATCGTCTCCAAACGCGACGAAACGTCGTGAAATCGCAAAATAAAGCGTTTTTGAAAGGTAGAAGCTCATATCTTTGATGAGAATTTCCACCACCTCCAATCGTCTCCAAGCACTATGAAACGTCGTCTAATCGCAGAATAGGTCGTTTCTGATGGCTAGAAGCTTATACGTTTAATCAAAAATACAACCATCTGCAATCGGCTCCAAACGCGACCAAACGTCGTCAAATCGCAGAATAGGTCGTTACTGAAGGCTAGAAGCTTATATGTTTAATCAAAATTAGAACCATCTCCAATCGTCTCCAAACGCGACGAAACGTCGTGAAATCGCAAAATAAAGCGTTTTTGAAAGGTAGAAGCTCATATCTTTGATGAGAATTTCCACCACCTCCAATCGTCTCCAAACACTATAAAACGACGTAAAATCGCACAATAGGTCGTTCCTGACGGGTAGAAGCTTATATGTTTAATCAAAAATGCAACATTCTCCAATCGTCTCCAAACGCGACGAAACGTCGTCAAATCGCAGAATAGATCGTTTCTAAAGGCTAGAAGCTTATACGTTTAATCAAAATACAACCATGTCCAATCGTCTCCAAACGCGACGAAACGTCGTGAAATCGCAAAATACAGCGTTTCTGAACGGTAGATGCTCATATCTTTGATGAGAATTTCCACCACCTCCAATCGTCTCCAAACACTATGAAACGTCGTCTAATCGCAGAATAGGTCGTTTCTGATGGCTAGAAGCTTATACGTTTAATCAAAAATACAACCATCTGCAATCGGCTCCAAACGCGACCAAACGTCGTCAAATCGCAGAATAGGTCGTTACTGAAGGCTAGAAGCTTATATGTTTAATCAAAATTAGAACCATCTCCAATCGTCTCCAAACGCGACGAAACGTCGTGAAATCGCAAAATAAAGCGTTTTTGAAAGGTAGAAGCTCATATCTTTGATGAGAATTTCCACCACCTCCAATCGTCTCCAAGCACTATGAAACGTCGTCTAATCGCAGAATAGGTCGTTTCTGATGGCTAGAAGCTTATACGTTTAATCAAAAATACAACCATCTGCAATCGGCTCCAAACGCGACCAAACGTCGTCAAATCGCAGAATAGGTCGTTACTGAAGGCTAGAAGCTTATATGTTTAATCAAAATTAGAACCATCTCCAATCGTCTCCAAACGCGACGAAACGTCGTGAAATCGCAAAATAAAGCGTTTTTGAAAGGTAGAAGCTCATATCTTTGATGAGAATTTCCACCACTTCCAATCGTCTCCAAACACTATAAAACGACGTAAAATCGCACAATAGGTCGTTCCTGACGGGTAGAAGCTTATATGTTTAATCAAAAATGCAACATTCTCCAATCGTCTCCAAACGCGACGAAACGTCGTCAAATCGCAGAATAGATCGTTTCTAAAGGCTAGAAGCTTATACGTTTAATCAGAAATACAACCATGTCCAATCGTCTCCAAACGCGACGAAACGTCGTGAAATCGCAAAATACAGCGTTTCTGAACGGTAGATGCTCATATCTTTGATGAGAATTTCCAAAACCTCCAATCGTCTCCAAACACTACACTCTAAATCAAATCCTGGCAAGATTCCACGCGTGTAAGCAGGAAATCCAGTCAAATTTTGGCCGCCTCTAGACCGTTCGTTAGGCGGCTCCATATGCGGCGCCAGGAGCAAGCGGCCCATTTCTACGGGGCCCCCTGAATAGGCGTGACGCAAGATAGGCAGGAATTTAAGTCAATTTTTTCCTGGCTATGTACGGCCTACACTTACGCGTGACGACAACGTTGCGGCGTCGGGAGTCGGTATTTCCTGTCTATGGGCGGCCTGTTATGCGGCCCAAAAGCGGTCGCGGAAAAAAAAAATGAAATAACTCAAGCATATTAACGCTTTGTGATTTACAATTTCACAAGGTATTATTCTGACATATTAGAAGACAATTGATAACTCAGTAACACTCATACATGACACAAACACACTTTGAATACACACCAGCGGATTCGAACCCGGGACGCACGCATTGAAAGCAGACACGGTAACCGCTAGAGTTACTGTATATGCTACCTTTAGGTAGCAGAGTTGCGCATCTGTTTTCCAAACGCCGCTAGCAACCATGCATTGCGGAGAAGCTGACGCTCCGGCCAATTTTTGTATTTCTCGACGCCGCCGCTGCAGCTCACTCAATTAACGCTCGTCATCGACAGCCAATGTTTATCGCCGGCCTTCGACACGCCAAACATGTTTATCGGCGACGCGGTAGGTATGTCGCCTGCAAAAATGGAGTGCGACTTCACCGCATAGCTGTGGTTGCTAGCCGGACCTATGCGCAACTCTGCTACCTAAAGGTAGCATATACAGTGACACTAGTAACCGCTACGCCACAGCGCCACCACGTTCGCGCTGAAATTTTACGGGGTATATATCTACCAATCGCTTTGCGGTCCTTGCTTCGCCTTTTTCGCTGCTGTTGTGCCTTCGTGTTGTGTTGACATTTTCATTCGGTGAATATATGTTCCGGAGCCGGCAGAGAGTCATGAAAGCTGCTGCATTTCGGTTGTGACTGTGTTCTTCCGCTCGTAGTGCCGCAGGAAAATAACATCAGCGCTGCTCCATGCATCACGTTTACTTCGCCGAAATTGCGCGGATACCAAGCATCGTGCATACATTAATGTGTATGTAGTGAATGCACGGGGTGAGAAATACTGGTTATTCCTACCGCGCGCTGCACGCTCTTATATACCGTGACTAGCGCGTTTTGTGCGCTTCAAAGACCACCCAACGTTGCATATAAAGCTTCCATTCGTCGATGCCAGCGTCACAGAGGCATTTCAGCGTGCCTATAATAAAGCGTATGTATTTTTTGCAGGGTCACTGACGTACAATTTGGTCCATTCCGCCGCGAGCTTTACGCGTCGTGAGCGTTTTAAAGCACATTCGAAGCAGCGCATGTCAATGCTCACGCCACATTGATGAACTGCATACATTAATCAACAATGTATGCATGTAATGCGCGGGCACAGCTCGCGTTATTCAGGCGAAAGCTGCGCACGTCATCTGACAGCGCTTATTCTCAAAGGTTTGAAAAGCGCATTTGAAGACAGCATTTATCTCTACACGTTGGATTGAACGAGTACATAGCTGGGGCTAAGTACCAGTTTGCCGTTTTATAGAGGGAGCCGAAGGTCTGACGGCCTTCGTCCCACTTTCTCAGGTTCGGTTGAAGGCCGTTTCAACCACCGTTTTTCCCTTGCCTACGTGTGTCACTAGCACATACATTGCCTTGTTCGCGAATACGCATGATCAGCTGTATACAGCACGCTCGCAGACTAGGCACTCTTCATGCTAATAAACGTTCAATCATCAGATTACATATGAAGTTTCCAGTGAATATCAGAAGCAATGTGCACCCTAAGACCACACACATTGTTTACAAACTTTTCCCTTAAAAAAAAGAAACTGTAGTGAAAAGGTATTTGAGCCTTTCTGCCTTTCTGATTACTCACCTTGTGCCTATATACACTCGTGAAAATAATTTGTTTATATGCAGGAGTGCTGGGGGGGGGGCAACATTCATGGAGTTTGAAAGTTTGGCTACACTAAAATGCTGAAGTGCACATGCGGAGTACTGAAAGGAATTAGCACATCTGCAAATGTCTGCCTCATGTTCCTGGACTTTACTTATACAGTGCATTTTTTTTCGGTTACACTCCAATAGACATTACTCACTGCAGCCTTCAGCGTATCTTCAACCAGTGCACTGTCTCTACTCCCTTGTCAATTTTATCATTTTCCGAGCGTTGTAGCACAAGATTTCTTGAATTGATTTGATTGAATATAAGCAGTGTACCATTAAATGAAATATTTGTGCTGTACGCACAAATTCTGTTCAGTTTGCTTGCATGACATATTGATGTACCTCAATGAACACGTACAACAAACAATTTTATCGCAGTTTATTAAAACTCAAACAGTAGGAATTGTCACATAAACACAATGATATGCACTTGTGTTCGCACGTACGGAGTCCCCTTTCCTCTCACAGTGTACAAACTGAACAAGATCACATATACTATGACTTGTGCACTATTATTCACAGGAGTAGAACTATCACAGCTGTTCCCTTGAAATGTCATGGCACTTAGTGACATTCATTTTGTAACATAGGCATATTTAAGGCACAGAAAGCTTGCCATGCACCAACACCAGAGTACTATGACTTGAGCACTATTATTCACAAGAGTGGGACTATCACAGATTTTCCTTCAAAACATCACATCACTTCGTGACACACATTTTGTAATTGCCTCATATGGGCGTAATAAGAACACCTGAAGGCACAGAAAGCTTGCCGTGCGCCCATACTGAAAGACCAAGAGAATTAATAAACTCTCACCACTATCAAGACATGTGACTAAGGCAAAACTAGGTGCTGTGTCAACAAAGCACTTATTGTGTTTACTCAAGCTCACACCTCTTAAAACTAAGGAAGGTAGTCTTCAAGAAAAGGCACGAGATCCAGCTGGCCTCTTTTTACTATAGGTATACATGCCTAGAGGGGCCTAAGGTGGAAATTAGTGTCAACCTTACTTTCGAACTTATCTTTTTGACCTGATAGCGCGACGAAGAATGATTAGAAAAGTTGTGCTCCCAACATACACCCTAAAGCGGAACTGATGAAGGGCTCTTTTTTAATCTTGTGCCTTCAACGAACACATCAAGACTTCAAACCTTAGAAAAAAATATATACTTCAGAGCATGATGACAAACTTCTTATCTATCAGGTGTTTTACACACAAGATTCAGTTATGTTTCTAGAGGTGAAATTGTATCAGGCGGCATAGAAAAAGAAAAGGAAACAAAAGGCCACACAGGGCACGACCACAATGTTTTAGCACTCTTTTCAGCTCACTCAGTTGCCCCATAAGCTAATACTCGTTGTTAGCAAGTTATAAAGTGGGCCAGAGCGAGCATCAGTGTATTAACACTGTGCTCCCTCATGAAAGTTTTTTGTGTCTTAACACGACTCGGTATAGCTTCTGTTAAACAAAAAAAACTGGTCATCAAATCATGTTACATTAAAATATTTCGGGTACTCTGAACCATTCCAGTATCTTTATACGATTTTGGAATCTAGGACATTTATTCACGACTGCAAATAAATAACAGAAGATGTCAGTGACTAATTCTTAACATAAATTGTATGTCGAGCTTGTCATACAAAAAGCCTTAGGCACAGCTCACACGACAGAGGGCAAAAGAGTGACGCATACACAGTGTAGCATGCGTGTGGCCTGCAAATTTTGGAATTGGTTGCAGAACACTGCAGAACTTCTCAAGTGCAGTGCTCACAAACTAAGACAGCCACAACAAAAAAAAAATCAGTTTTCGTTAAAGAAAACAGGCACAGCAGCAGTAAGCTGCAGGCCCGTAGCCAAGGGGGGGGGGCAGGGGCCCGCCCTCCCCCTCGAAATTTTGGTGAAGTATGTGTTTTTACCCAAAAATACATAATAAATTGGTGGTTTTTTAAAAAAGTCAAGGCTTTCAGCAAGTGCCCCCCCCCCCTCCGAAGGCTGCGGGCCTGGTCAGCTGTGCGTTCCTACTGTGCCAGCTCAATGGCGTGATGCATCACATCAAAAGAGGGGGGGGGGGCGGTGCCTAGTTGCCCCTGCCTCAAATTTTGAAGGAGGGGGTGTTTTACTAAAAATCAATAATGAAATAGCTACTTTTCTCATACCGTCAAGGCCTTCAGGAAATGTCACCCGCCCCCCCTGGCATGCCACAATTAGGTCACGAAACAAATGCGCGAGCCATGAACAGAGTACACTGAAAACAAACTTGTCCACAATGTATGTACACATGATAAGAGACTGGCTGTTAAATATTGTATTCCGAGAAAAAAGCGCATCTACGATGGGATATAACGAAGATGACAACAAAGCATGTAAATTCGGGAGTAGTCTACTGCTGCGCTTAATGTTTTTGCAGACAGTACAACACGGTTATATGTATATACATAGCTGGCGATGTGTGCCCCCCTCCTCCCCCCCTTTTTTTTTTCGTCCACTCTGAAAATTTCATCCTGCACATGCATTAGCAGACATCACGGCAGCCATCCAGAGAACCAAAAAGCCCACTTACCATTCGAACATGTTGTA
>NW_023616112.1:0-80001 GCF_013339695.2 Rhipicephalus sanguineus
CTTGTAGTCAGTAAGCCAATTTCCAACGTGCATGTTATCAGTTCCACAGAAACTGCCAGGGTCTTGAAAATCAGTCCCAAAAACGTGGCTGGGCTGAGTTGACGTAACCGAGGCTGGATCAGCAGGCCTGCCAGTCGACATAATGGGATGGCCAACAAAACGTGAACTGCAAAGTTCCATGGTGTGCTTCAGACATACCCCAGGCCTCCAACAAAGATGTACGGAGAGACGGCAGAGAATAGATGTCCTTACAATGTTTACATGAGCACAGCGATTGTGGTCACAACAAAGATTGCAAAACAGGAACCAAGCCGTATTCTTTTCTTCGTCCTCTAGATAAGCAGCACATAATATATTATATTATTACAAAACTAAGTGCAGTGCGCGTCTACAGAGCACTGCGGGCATATTTCAGGGTGTTTAGACGAAAGCACATCTCTAAGGTGGCAAAGTCTAAAATTATAACCAGTTGCAACAAAGAAAATTTGCATAAAAGATACTAAAATCGTAGCAGATAGTGACAAACAATATCACTACTACGACAAACTGCGCAAAAAACTCAGTCCTTCTGAACAATATCACCATTTTAAAGAGCAGTGATGCCATGGCACCCAAGCAACAGCCTTTGACCACACCAGGCATTGGGTAGGTCCCCTTTCTGAAAGGGTGTTCATCTGTTTATCACCATGACTCCTTCACATGTGTTTAGGTCGCTTATAACAGTTTCTTTTTATCGCTTTAGCACATGAATGCGACATCATAGTAAGTTGTATGAAATGGTTTGATGCCTTCACACCAAGGAAAAATATGGCTTGCAGTAGGCATGCTCTAGCGAAAACTTTACAGGACGATGCAACCCTAGTAAGAGAAGGATGCAAGTGTGCAGACATGAAGCAGAGCTGCTGGACACAGCTGTGCAGCCACGGTCTTCCTTGAAGGAGGAGTGAACACCTACCAGGATGAGAACAAAACTTCACGCCCAAGCAGAGCAACCCTGGCAGGCCATCAGGACAGCTTTAAGCTGATGATGAAGGAGGTCATCCATTTTCCGAAGAGTGGTATACTAGTGTGGACATTGCAGACGCCAAGCAGGCATGGCAGTTCATGGGAGAGGTCACAATTGAATTGCCAGCCATAAATGGTAGCAACAATGCTGGAACATCTAAATGCGAGGTCCTGACACTGATAAATGCAGAAGTTACAATGGGTGCTTAATGTCTGCGAGACGAAGTGCTCTAGGCCAACAGCTATCAGAGTCTGCACTCGTACGTACTCACATCTCAAATGGTGGCAGCAGGCCAACAATGTTAATGCGAATCTGACTGGGAGCACAAAAGGATTGAATTGGTGACATTATAAGTTGTGTACTTTTGGAGCACTGAGAGTGAAGGAACTTTTAAGCCCAGAGCCACACATCCGAGCTTCTACTTCAGAAAATAAGCAGGAAGTAACTAGATTCTAGGCCATACTATTTTTGGAGTGATTTGTGCTGTGAAACTCCCCAAAAAGACTTTACAGCAGAGTCAGAATAGAACCGACGGGCGCATTCAAAACCCTGATACATTGCACGGTATGATGCCCGAACAAAAAAAATTACAGCGACCTTCATGCATTCACCTAAGAGGACTTGAAGGTGAAGGCCATCTTATTTTTCTTCGCTGTCAATGTATAGGAGAGCAGACAACTCGAGCCGTAGCTCACATGCCACAGCCAAGTGGCATCTTTATTTTCTTCTCTTTAGGTCACGCACTCTCCAGTTTTGTGCACTGCCCAAAGAGTGTGATACAATGGCATCATGTGGCATTACGTCTCATAACGTCGCATCAGAATTTATGACATCACGATGACTTTACAAATTTTTAAGACCTGTGGCGTCATGATGAAGTCATGTGGTGACGTCACCACATGATGAAGATTTTTACATCACTCGTGTTGTCACAGACACTGCGGGACAGTCGCTGCCAACAGACAAATTTCCTGTTTGATGAGGCATCCAGGGCTTTCACCTTAATAAAGGGTCATGCCAGGCTGTGCTAGTGATGCGGTGCAGGAGTGGACATCCCAAAGCTTGATGCCTGAAAGCTGCACTATTGCCATTCAGCTGTCAACTGCAGCCATGTGTTGACACGAGAGGAGATCTGTGACCGCATTGACTGGACGTTAAATTTACTGAATGTCCACCAAGAACATGGAAATAAAGTTGAGGTGCCATGTTTCGATTACCACAAAAAGCAAACATTAACAGCCTGAGATCCACGAACACATGAGAAAGCTTGTGCCCTCTAGTAGGTGCCAAAAATACAGAACACTCGAGCATACACTTTGCAGCAGCTCACAACTGCACATGCCCGTAGCATGTTTTTTCAGGCTTCAGCTTTGAGAGAAAAACCAAGTGGAAACCAGGAGTTCTGCTGGAACTGCTGTAAAAACCTAGGTGTATCAATAGTGAGATGCATTCGTGCAATTAGCAGCAGATGCTCATGAGTGGCATCAGCCAAGACGTTTTCAGCAGCTTAGAACCTTTTACTATTGGACATCCAAGACAATGACAGGGCAGAGCTTTAGTGGTCCTGGGAAGACCTGGAGAAGGAAAGGTGACAGAAGTTGAGCAGTCCAAGGAAGTCATGGAGCTTTCAAGGTGATACCGTGTAAAGGAACGCCTGCAAGGTTTGAACTTTTCCACTAGCCTGATTTCCACTGCAGTCACATGGGGTACGGAACTGACAGTTGACCTCACTGAAAGATCTTTTGAACGTCTGAGCCACATTTGTCAACCTAAATTGCATACAGATGTGCCCAAAAAAGCCTGTATGGTGTCAAACTTGCAGTTTGGGACGTCTGTTGGCTTGACAGGGTTTGATGGCTGACCTTCGCAAAGTCTAAATTGGTCAATGTTTCCACTCCAGCCAAGTTGGTAGTGAAGCTATGATTGTAAGGGACACTTGCACACATGGAACACACCATAGTGTGCCTGAAGAGGATTGAGGCGTGCTGATGGAGACAAACAGACACAGAGAGAACAGTTGAACGTTGGATACACTTTGCTGTTAGGACAGTGACATATAGGCAACTCAGTGTTCCTGTCTAGCTCAGTTTGATGTCACGACCATCAAAGCAAAGGATTATTGCTCCAAAACTTGGCCGCAGAACTCCTAGCTGATGAGTGAATGTGATGGCATGATGAGTGAATGTGAATGGCAAAGTGCAATACAAATGAAGATGTTAAAAAGGCACTAGAGGCAAACAACTATCCATGCTAAAGTGAAAGGTTAATGTCCAGGAATATCTAAAACATTATGAAGAATGGTGCATTAGTAATCAAGAAATGAAGTGAATGTAGCACACGATATGCGCCACCAGTGGAACGTACTAGTACAAGACTGGTGACGTAGCAGGCTCTCAATATAATTGATCAGAAGTAGTAAGACTGCCTACAAAAAAAAAAAAAAAAAAAATATCGCAAAAGAAAAGCTCACAAAAAAAAAGATTCCGAGATGGTATAAAATGCTACATGTGCATTCTTTTGTTAGATTCAAAGGAAACAACTCCTAGTGCCATTACCCCTCAACACACGGGTGACAAAAACAAAAAGGTTTCATTTTTGCCAACCTCTGCACGCTGGTGCGCCATCGTCTAAAGAGCAACTTCGTTATTCGTTGCTGCTAAGTGTGCTTTGCTGGCTCGTGAAATTCCATCCAATGGCAACCTAGAGGTTATGCCGCATCCATGCAATGTCATAGGCTGCTCAAATTTCGCATCCAACTTGACCAAGAGCAGCTGCAGCAATGAAATTGGCAAGACTTAATTTACCAATGGGTGCCATGGAAGGAGCCTCTATACTCAAAGTAACTGAGTGTTGCACTCCGTCAATGCGATGAACAACTGAAAAGCCTACTTCTGTGCTTGCTAATTTTCATGCAGATTACGAAACTAACCACAACACAAGCAAGTTGTGCAATTCATCCTTTAAAACACTTCTTTTCCATAGTGCTGTTCCGCTGGTCATATGTGAGAATGCTGCATGCCCATACAAGAAAATGGAAGAACTAAAATAATGGTTTCAAGATTAAAAATTGGTGAAGATTACACTAAGCTGCACAAGGCTTAAAATGGCGAAATTGGACAATTCTGATGGCTAATCTGGTTGTTTCTAGGTTGTTTCTAGGCCTTAGCTAGGTGATGCAGGTTCTAGGCTGCTACTAAGTTGTTGCAAGGCTTTGGCTGGGTGATGCTAGGTTGTTTCTACATGGATTGTCAGCGCAGAGAGGTTCTAGTTAAACCACAGGCAGTAACAGACACGACATGGATGTCCAAACTTCAAAGACAGAACAATTTCCAGTGCAAGAGTGCTAAAGGGACACTACAGGAAAATACAGTTGAAACCCGCAATAACGAAATCGGCGGGGAAAGCAAAAAAATTCGCTCTTGCGGGAATTTTGTTGGCATGAGAATGCGGCAGAAAAGACAGGGAATTGCCTAAAAACACATTTTATTGCCAAAAGTCAATTCGCTTACTTTTCCAACCCTTTCTGCTGTTCACAAAACTACGTGAACACCGCTTTGTCCATGTCCGGGAACACTGCAGCCGTCACGGTTTTGTTTCTTGCTCCCACGCCATTTTCAAGCGCACCAAGAATGGAGGCCAAGAACAAGGCCAAGAACAAGGCCTCCATTCTTGGTGCGCTTGAAAACGGCGTGGGAGCAAGAAACAAAACCGTGACGGCTGCAGTGTTCCCGGACATGGACAAAGCGGTGTTCACGTAGTTTTGTGAACAGCAGAAAGGGTTGGAAAAGTAAGCGAATTGACTTTTGGCAATAAAATGTGTTTTTAGGCAATTCCCTGTCTTTTCTGCCGCATTCTCATGCCAACAAAATTCCCGCAAGAGCGAATTTTTTTGCTTTCCCCGCCGATTTCGTTATTGCGGGTTTCAATTGTATTTTCCTGTAGTGTCCCTTCAGCACTCTTGCACTGGAAATTGTTCCGGCTAATTCCATTTGCCATCAGTCTCGTTCGATGGAGTTGGGCAAATCACACACGTACATTTTTTCATCACCTGGGAATGCAATTAACAAACAATGTGCAACAATATCGGAAACCTTCAACACAGATGGAGTAGACACATGTGAAAAAAAACACTCCTTAATGTGGCCAGGCAGCTTGACATTACTCTCAGTGCATACTATCTTCTTGCACAAAAGAATGATTTCTTCAGCATTGTGCGAGGAATTCTGAACGACAACAACAATCCTGTTGATGACAAAATATTCATCTTCAGCAGTGCGCACAATGCTGCTATCACTCTTTTTTGCCCTCTTATAACGCCTGCTGTGCAAAATTGTTCCCTTGAAGGCAAAACGAAAATGTTCATAGAAAGCACTTGCAGACATAAACACCGAGGGCAAAGCACTGATTTCCTCTGCTGTCAACTGAGGCACAGGGTCAGAATTTCCAAACAATGATATTGAGTCAATACATCTGACTGCCAAAGTTTTTGGGTAGCCAAGAAGAGAACAGGTGAAATCTTTGACCTTAGTTTCAAAGGACTGCAGTTTCGTGACGAGATGCAGCTGCTGGAGCATCACGAGCCTCTCTACAACCTGGTTCGGCACCCCTTTTGCTCCCGTGATTGTCTTCAGCAGCCTTCCATTGCCACTCTCGAACACAAAGGCCGAATGTGCCCATAGTGGCCCGAACCTTTCCACAGAAGACGCAAGGTGCAGCAATTGATGCAGGTTGAACGTCATCATGCGTGAACTGTAGAGGGTCTTTGTCCGAGAGACAAACTCTTGCAGCAGACGACCTGCATAATAAATATTCAGTACTAAATGAATGCTGTGGTTCTGAATGGAACCGAACACTTCAAGAGGCCTAGTGTGATGACACAACGAGCAATGCTAAAACCAAAAAATTTAAATTAAGATATTAAACTAATTTTAGATAGTGCATTTCAGTAATGCCACTTACTTTGGCATTTGTACTTCTTCATGGTAAAACAGTGCAGTAAATGAAAACAGGGGCGTAACACACGCCATGTACAAAGCACCAAGCTTTTATGAGGCAGTGAATATATCAAGTCGTCTTAATTTTAGAAGCACTGTGGTAAAAACCTAGTCCTAACAGGAACTGAAACCAAAGGCTGCACGGAAACATCTAGGACTGGAACATGAAACTTCAGAACAACTTCTTCCAAGGCCATAAAGTCCACAAGTTTTTACAAGGACATACAACTTTTAACCTGTTCACTTCCACTACCACCATTAAACTGGGTGCAACGCAAGAGGCCAACGTGTCAGTGACCGGCACTGCACTGGCCATAAAGCACTTGTTTTTGGTGGTGGCGGCAACATACAACCGGTTTTCGTTTTCTGTTGTTTTCTTGACCTCAGATGTATACAGCCACATTTATTAAAGAAATCTACTGTAAATAAAATGTTATCTGAGCCCCGCCACTTTCTCTCATTGTAAACATTACGGTGTGGAGTGGTCTAGGCTTATCAAAGGAGACAATTCTTCAGATTTTTTTTTTTTACAGCAGTGCTGAAAGTGACCATGTTGACGACAACAATCTTTCACAAGAACTAAAGGGTTAAGAAAGCACCAACAGTGACAGGGACAATACAGATGATGCTAAGAAGCAAGCTGCACTTCACATCACCTCCTGCTCTGAAAGGACCCTGAAACGGTTTTAATGATTTAGCATAAATGCTTTGAACCCGTAAAGCAAGTCCTAAGAATCATTTGCAGACAGGTGCTCTTTGGATAACTGTGTAATTTGTTTCAAGACTTTAAACGTGTAAATCATTACTGATTGCAGTGGCTCAGCCGAATGAGTTTTCAGCTTCTTGCATACACCTTACGTAGCTTTTTTCCACATTACATAGCACTGGCGACTGATCTGACTGGCCATGTCCACAGTCTGTGTCAGTGAACTTCTGGTGGGCAGTGAGCTTCATCTGCATGTGTTCCTGTGTTACAAAGTGCCTTTTAGGTTGACGTGAGCTGTAAAATGGTGTTTATCTCCAGGTTTTTTCATTAGGCATCCTTAAATTGCTAGTTTACTCATATAGGAAAAGTCGTTTTTTTCTAAAGCACACCTTTAAGGTATATCGCCACCTTTGAAAACGATATTTTTTTTTCTTTCGAAAAAAAAAAAAGCAAACTCCATTTTTTAATATATTAAAATATACAGATATTTTATTTCCTTTCTACATTGCTTCTCAGCGCCTTTACACTGGATGCTTGGCACTCCACATTTTATAACAAAGAACTGCAGTCATACGCTATAGTAAGCGATGCACCTTGATAAGGCTATACGGAAGCAAGCGAACAACAACCAGCTGTGGAACTTCCAAGCAGTGCACCCCATGTTGGAATGCATGTGTGTTGCCTTTACCTCTCTCAAATCGAGACTTCCAGGAAAAACAAAAAAACACAGCATTGTTTTAATTTTCTACCATTTCTGTGCCACTTGGGCACCTCATACTTTTCAGACATGATCATCAACAACTTAACAACGGAATGCATTTGTTGTCTAAAAGGCCCGAACCTAGAGAGGGCCTCTGTAACAACCATGCTTTTTAGAAGCAACAAAAAGCCCACACGCATAAGATTCCACATCAGAGCAAAAGCATTTGCTATGAGAGCCATGTTACCCTCGCCTGTATTCAAGCATGCCTTTTACGTTTGGGATTGACTTTGCATCTGAGAAAATGAGCAAGAAAACATTTTCACATCATAACTGATAACCCTTCAAACTCTCAATCAATCTGAGCAACTTACCAGCACGCTCAACTTGTGGCAAAGTCAGCTCCTCTAAAAGGAGTGTGTGCACAGCTTCAACAAGAAGCACAAAGTGGTTCAGGTGGCGCTGTGGCAGGATCCCTGAGCAGCATGGCACGGCATAGAAGAGGAGCCAGTGGCGCCATTCACTTGCCTTCCAATGGCAGCGTTCTTTGATCGAGCGTGGGAGCCTAGTGAAGCACTGAGGAGGCTTGATGGAGAGCAGCCTCTTGTCCACTTGAGCCACAGTTGGTGGGCGCCCTGCCGTATAATGTCATATAAGTAATCCATTCCATCATTTTATAAGAGGGACATAATTATGCAAGAAATACGATAAAAGGAGACACCGCTCTATTGAAGCATAAGCAGCCATTGCACGCACCAGAGATATGCCACTGGAGCGCTGAAATATTGAACTGTGTGATTGACATGTTGCTTTTTCTTTTCTACTTCCCAGCACATTTCATGTGGCAGCATAGTGCACTCCACATCAAATGATTCACAGAACTCATGTACCATAGTCTGTGGTAGGGGAATAAATCCAGAAAAATCTTAAGGGGGGACACATATCTTGATGCCATGGCAGACATTTTGTTTATCAAAAATATACCGTTCATCTATAATTAAATAACAATGAGAATCATGCTTTCAAATTTGAAAAAAAAAAAGAAACAATAGGCCTGGGCAGATAACAGTTGGCAAAGTTAGCACTTAAGTGCAACTCATAAGTAGAGGCTCTAGCATATTACTTACCAATGTCATTCAGATTGAACCACCAACTGAAGATGACAGCATTTCACATGTAAAGAAACAGCCCTTTAGCCTTTAACTTCAGCTTCAGTAGTGTTCGCTGTTAGCCTCCCATGATTTAATCCTGTAGTCTTTCTTGTAAAGAGTGTTTACATTTACCAGCGATTCTTTCAAGTAATGTAATTATATTTGAGAAATCGCATTTACTTCATCGTAAATGGCTTCCACCAAATTTTCGACCTGAATAAAGGTAGATGCTAGGGGATTGTTTACTTTGAGCTTCAAAGGCCATTTGCTGCAGGTCAGAAGTCGTCCGCAGCACTTCAGAAAACACAACCCCTACATTGCCTTCCTTCCGAAGCAAAAATTCTTTTCACTTTTGTACTTTGTTTCATCTCATTGCTAACTAAAGTTAGAAATTATTGTATGAACTCATCCACTCTAACGGGGAACACAGCACTGCATGGCTGTGCTCCACCAAGCGCCAGTGCATCAGGGTACGGCAGGGCATCGAACCACAGCGGCGCACACTAAAAGGGATGTGTTGCTCTTTCTGTATAGCACAGCTAGGCGAGTAAAACACGCTCCATTGTTGAAGTAGATGATGCAAAGCACCCTCTGTGCATGCACTGCGTCGCTGCAGTGTGCAGTCGCACCGGATTCAGTGGCACTGCGCAAAGTGTGGCCACACTGAGCCACGTTCGAGTGGACAAGCCGGTCCATTTTGCTCTCTCACAAAATATTGCTGCAAGACAACTACGAAAACAAAATGTAGATATATCTTATGCTGCAAATCTTTCATCGCTGCAAAAAAATGCAACAGGCTTTTACTCTGAAGCTCTCGTCCCAATTTGGCATTTCAAATGCAACCTGTCATCCCTGATGTAGTCTGCTTATGCCTTGCTGCTTTAGCACTTTCACCTGTTAGCAGCATTAGCTAGCACTCTTACGTTTTACTATGCATATATATAACACTGTGCTGTGAAGTGAAATACTAAGATACATGACTGCAGCTATTGCAGCAGTCACGTAATCGCATAACCTGGATACAAGCACGTCAGATTTGCATAATTTAGATATTCTGCAAGTGCATAATTACATAAACTGGACACTCGCATGTCAGATCAGCATAATTTAGAGATTTTGGAAGTGCATGTACTGAATGTTTATGTAACACTCACCCCATTTATATTTAATGACACATTTTATGTACAACACAACCTACGTTGATGAACTATTTCAGCGCAAATGTACGTGCATGTAATAATAAACTTTTGTGACACTGGCTGCCCTCTAAGGCACATGACCTGAATAATTTTTTTCAAAGACATGGCAAACTGTCACATATGACATAATATTTTTTATACATCAAGGAATTCTGCTGCCTGAATTTTGTGAGAGCTTATTCATCTCCAGTAAACTGACAATGCGAATTTGACACCCAAGCTTATTTACACTCACACTGCTGAAACTATTAAACTAATGATGAAAACTAGGCCGTACAAACAAATGAGACAAAAGAAAAGAGCAGGCACACACTGTGTCTTGCTTGTTTGCACTGTCTAGTTTTCATCATGAATCTATACCAACTAGCCCGCCTATCAACTCTTCTGCAATGTACAATACTAATGTCCCTTGAAGTCAATAAAAAAAGTTCTTACCAATTAATAAGTTATCCTCATAACCTCAGTCCATCATTTAGGATATATTTAGCTACAGGTAAGTGTGTTTCTTCAGAAAGTTTCAGGGCATATGAGATCAGCTGGGGGAATTTCTTTGTAACGAGTTATGTTTTGTCGTTAGTCAAAAACATGGGGCTGAAGCCAGACTTGTATTCTACAAAGCAATACCAACCTATGTAATATGCTTCCTGATTGTTGCTTGAGTCGAACCAAGCTTCTGCGAAACACTTTGTGACACCAAGAAGGACACAGTGCATGTAGTCCACAGTTTGGCCGAGGACAAGGTCAAAGCCCTTCAGCCTTGCAAGTCGTGAAGGTCCTTTCAGACCATTCACTGGCTCGCCGACCTCAATGGCGAATTTCATATCCCGGAGCATGCCTTTCGATGTTCGTAGCTCATCTGCCGCAACGTTCATGTACCTCTGGCCTCCTAGAAAAAATTTGTAGAAAAGCTTCAGTAACCACAAAGCCCTCATATCATCAGGTAATGCAAATAGTGCAATCTACACACAGGCTCACAGCCATATTTTAGGCCATGAACC
Organism: Rhipicephalus sanguineus; assembly: GCF_013339695.2. Classification (NCBI taxonomy): domain Eukaryota; kingdom Metazoa; phylum Arthropoda; class Arachnida; order Ixodida; family Ixodidae; genus Rhipicephalus; species Rhipicephalus sanguineus. Next base: position 10,755 of record NW_023616112.1, read on the forward strand.
ACTTGATGCCATTATGGTTTTCTGTATAATGGATATGCTGGGTTTTATCGCTTTCCATTCTTAAATATTAAGCCTTTTTAATTTTGAAAAAAAGCTTTACAATTCAAGTTTTTGATAGCAGGTGACTACTAGTAGCAGAACACTATATATATAGTGCAACAGTAGCTTTGGCACCAGCTATACACTCTAAGAAAAGATCGAGTAAAAAGGGCGTCTTTTTCTCCCACAACAATAATCGTCATTTATTTTGCCTTCCTTTCCTTGCACTATCGCCGTGCGCCCGGCACTTTCTGGTCACGAACGACATGCGCGCTATCAGCGTGACATAGCATTTTTGGTAGGAAAGTGGCCAGCGCCGAGTTTTCAAGAAAGGAAACGCAAGCAAGCGAGATGACGATTATTGTTGTGGGACAAAAAGACACCCTTTTTACTCGATCTTTTCTTAGAGTGTAGTGGCACAAAAGTGAGGCACCCAATAAAATGCATTATACACAACTGGAACAAGTTACCTTCATGATGCTCTCCGCAAGCGTAGCACCAGGGGCACCCAAACAAGCCATTAAACTGGACCATGCTCATCACAGCAGCACGAGCAGGTGCGTCAACGCAGCAGCAGACGGCATGGATGGTCGACTTGATGACTGATGATGCTGTCCTCCAGATCAGGTGGCCAAAGTTGTTGACTTCTTCCACGAACTTGCCCATGAACAGTGACATGTTAGGGTGGCGTCCAAACCAAAGGCCAGCAACCAAGCAATTTTTCATACGACAATCAGGTGGCAGCTCATTTATCAAGAACTGGATTGGCCATATCGATGACGTTGACGATTTAAAGACGGGGCTCCCATCTGTATTGAATGTGAGCGTCAAGTCCATGCTGCCTACTGTCCCACTCTGGCGCAGTTTCCTGAGCATTTCCCCACTTGTTATGTCGTCAAAGGCCCTTGAGGTTTGGTTGCTCTCTTCATTCAACTGAATAAGTCGCTTGTAGAGAGCATCCTTACTTCGAGCAATCAATGATTTCACTTGCTCTTTCAAGTCTAAAATAATAAAAAAATTTCCTTTGGCCTTCAACGCAGAGACGTCACTGTCTACAGAACAAGTGGGGCACCTCATGCTACTTGCGCCAGTTTGGGAGTTCAGCAGGCTGCCACAGACATCGCAGTAGAAAAAGTGCTTGACGAGGCTCTTTGTTTTGGACGACCACATCTTCCTGAACAGGTGCTTTGTTCGTGGAAGAGTGTTCCCCTTAAAGCCAAAGAGGCCATCAATAAGGCTGAGAAGATCATCCAAGGCCACCCAGCTGAGGCCATGAGTTATGACAAAGGCCATGATCATGACTACTGCAGCTGCCTTCGATGTTGTTGACCCTGGAAGAGTCTGGGAGTCCAAGAGCGCAAAATCTGCTGCTAGTAACTCCGACTCATCTAGAAAGGTGGGGCGCGCCTCTTCCGATTCGTTGCCAGCTTCAGTGTCGCCATCGCTTTCGAAACTGTCGCTGCAGTCACTGAATATGTCCTCCATAGAAGGCTCATGCAGCTGGGTTTCCTCGGCACTTTCAGCGCACGCACCATCATCCGTCTCCGCGCGGTCGCCGACGCTGTCGTCGTCAAAGTGGCTGTCGGCCTGTGATGAGCGCACGTCCTCGGGATCCAAGTCGACGTTGCTGCCGTGACTAAGCGCATCGTCTGCGTCGTCTGCGGTCAAGGCAGGCTCACTGGTCGACGGCGGCGGGTCACTGCTTGATGCCTGCGCGTCTGCGGAGACTCCGGCATCGGAGCCAGGGTCACGGAGGCGGCAGCGCTCTTGCTGTTTTTTCCAAAACGCAGTCGACCGCGGCAGCACAAAGGGCTCATCTCTGTCGAGATAGCGTTTCCGAGTGTTCCTAGGTGAATCCTGGCTCATTTTGCGTGCAAAAAGTACGGCCACGCACGGGAGCGCGTGCGTAGTCTTGCTACAGTGGCTAGAATTGTAGTCTTGCGTAGTCCTTGCCGAAGCACCGAACCGAACCCTGGCCCCACCGTGCCGTACCTGAGGTAAACCACAGTAGCGCATGCAGGAAGAAAGGAGTATATATATTTATTGAAACAAAAATTAAAAAGGAAGATTACACTGATGACACACATCATGCATATTCGGAATATTGTGTCAGGGCGCAGGGGCGTAGCCAAGGGGGGGGGGGATTGGGGGTTCAAACCCCCCACCCCGAAATTTTTCAGTTTCGCTTGCGTATATACACACGCACACATACAAACGCACGCACGAAAATACATAAAGTATGGTTGAACCCCCCCCCCCCCCCGAAAAAAATTTCTGGCTACGCCCCTGTCAGTGCGCTCCGGGGGCTCTAAAAATTTATGTGAAGAAACAACCAAGTATTAATACCAAAATAATGAACCCAATACGTGGTAAATAAAAAGAAACAAATTTTTGCGTACTTCTAGAGCTTCAAAAATGTTGAAATCACCACTTTTAAACATGGTCAGAGTGCTTTCAAACGCAACCGAATGTGCTATTAAAATTGAAAATTCAAGTTTTTATTTATTTTTTTCCTCTGCGTGTTCCAGTGTTCGCCGATACGCTCTACCAAGGCAAAAGACAGCAATCGATTGTCATTTGTGTTGTGTTGAACTACTTGCAGATATTCATTGCCTCTGTGAACTTCGACTGATCATAAAGGGCCCGTGTTGATTTCTAATTATTTTAACTTACACTTTTACTACTTTTATAGTTTACTACTTCCGCTGGAGTGCGTGTCGAAAGCCGTCTCTAACATTACCTGCTTCTGCGTGTTCTTTTCGACAAATAAATTTAAAAGTATATATGCCGGCCGCGACATCGATTCGCCATTGAATGATTCACTAAGGTGAACATAGATAGGCAAACTCGCTGAGACTCGGATCGATCCGTGAGGTTGAGTACGAGTGAGTCTGGCTGAAGAACATTTTAGTCTGAGTCCGAGTGAACCCTAAGGGCAAAACATAAGTTTTGAATGAGTCTGAGTGAGCTGTACCTTTTATCGTCGACCGAACTACTCACGTTTATACTCGTCTGTGCACACATGTCTCAACGCACGTTTATGATCCACATCAATATTTATCAATCAGAGCGTGATTTAGCAGATGGCGAGGTACATTTCCACAAGCTACATTTCACGAGAAGTTCTTGATGAAGATATCTCGTGTGAGTTCTTCGCTAAATTGGAACCGGCCGCTATATGTATTTTCAAGTGCAGATCAAAAGTTGTATCGCAGACACCGTAATCGAAGAGGCTAAATTACGCTAGCGAACTCATGAGTCGACTCACTTATAGGCTCAAACTCAGGTGAATCCGTGAGTCCCATTGGCATTAAAGAGCATTGACACCATGATCGTAAAGGATAAATTACGCTAGCGAACTCATGCGTCGACAAACTCAGGTGAATCCGTGAGTCCCAGTGAACACGGCTAAGTATAATGATGGCGAGCCTGAGCCCTCAAACCAAAATATATATTTCCTGAGTGAGTTTCTGATTAACCTCCCTCATTTCCTTGTCTATTTCTTCTTCTGAGTGAGTTAATGAGCTCCAGTTCATTATTTTTTCGCTGGCGTATGAAGGTGAATACAATTCCTAGCAGGCAATTGCAACCATGAGCTAGGGCACAGAAAAGAGAGCCAGAACGCTCTGTCTCCTCTTTCGCTGTTGCGCTGCTGAGAGGTGAGTATACGACCTGCAGGAGTTTTAGCTGATCGTGTTTGATATGTACAAGGTCATGTTTACAACATGCATCTGGTACAGCAGATATTGCGTCGTCACAGGTAGAACTGTTAAAAGAAACTTCGCAAGTAATGTTGCCAAGTTACACTGAGCTATTCAGGTCGGTTCAAATTCTGTTTCAAAGAGCTGCTTTAGCGTGTAAGTATTGATAACATAAATATTGTTGGGGTCTTACGAGGGACACCGTAGTGAGCGGCTCCGGAAATTTCGACGACCGGGAGTTCTTTCACGGAGCTAGCACACGAGCCTCCAGCATTTAATGCGGCCACTGCAGCCGGTATTCGATCGAGCGACCTTCAAGTCAGCCGTCGAGGTGAATATTTATAAGAATATGTTGAAATCGTACTTGCAAAATGTGCACGCCTTTGTAAATCGTTAATTAAAGTGTCCTTTCCGTAAGGCTAAGGCCAGGTCCACCCATGTGAAAGACAATAATGCGCGATGAGCTTCCATGTTGCTCTGATGGCTCTTGAATGAAAGAAATAATGACATTATTCATTCACCCACCGAATAGAATACTCTGTTTTTGACAGATAGTTAGTCTGAGTAGTTAAAAAATTCTTTTTCCCGGGAAGGGGGGGGGGGGGGGGGTTCAGTCATGAATTATGCATGTTCATGCGTACGCGTTTGTATATGCGCGTGTAAATATACCGATGTAAAATTGAAAAAATTTGGGAGGAGTTGGATTCCCTCCCCTGGCTACGCCTCTGTTTTTCGTTTCTACATGGTTCCAATTTCCAATGCTTCTAGTGAAAGCAGACGACGCTGGGAGCCCGCCGCGAAAGCCAAAAGCCATGAAAGCCCAAAGCAGACGAAGCCATCCATAGCCTCTTAGGCCTACTCATTGCACGCTTCCTCGCTGTCACGTTGTCGTGCCTTTTTCTATTATTTTCATTAGTCTTTCTTCTATACTGTTATTTTTATTATAATGTATGCTTACGTTATCTACAAGGACGGCGCCAGAGCCGTTGTGTCGCACCGACTGGTCAGGGATTTCTCTCCTTCGTCTGAGAAAGATATCTCAAGCGGCAAAAACAAAATGATTTATTGGCGCGAGAAGAAAGAGAACGGAGACGGCGATCTTGAGGATTTCTTTCCTGGGGACGTCATCGAATTGGCGGGTGAGTGGCGTGCAGCATGCTGTATAGTGTGGCTGATCATTACGTCGTGAATTTTTTTTTTCTTTTGTTTACTGTCTCCGTGCCTTTTTCAGTAACATCGGCGCGCAGTAACCGACTGTAGGTACGATTTGTATGGCGCCAGTTGTTTTCGCTGATTTTTTTTTTTTTGTCGTTACGCTAATACCTTATGCATATGTGAAACATTTGACTGTGCCAGAAAAAAAGTCAAGGCGCTTCACGTAACACTCAAAGCTTGCGTATATCTGTGCCCTGTAGAAGTAGGCAAATTGCAGATACATGTATTGTTGTGCCAGTGTGCTCACTGGAGAAAGCGCTGAGATTCCTCGGTTAGCTATTTCTCACATGTGATGATAACTTTTAGATTTCTGAAATCAAGGCTTCGACGGATGGCCGTCTGGTCGGGAAGAATCATTGAATAAAAAGGCAAGAGCGCCGACCACAACATAATAAATAAAATGTAATGACGTTTCGGCACCCAGAAAGGGAGCCTTCTTCACAATGCAAAGGCTCCCTTTCTGGATGCCGAAGCGTCATTACATTTTTATTCTGTTGTCGTCGGCGCTCTTGCCTTTTTATTCAATTTTAGATTTCTGTATAGCAGCTTTGTTTGACCCATTGGGTCGTCGTATGACGCGTTCCTAGATTGCAGCTCAGCTCTAAGTGTGCCTTGTTGCTTAAAGAAAGTTTCCGTAACATGATTATAACGCTCCCTTTGATGCCTTGAATGGTGTCCTGTTTGTCAATTGTGTCACAGTGAGCTATCACTTTGAGTCGCTGCGACATCGATGTAATTAAATGCGTCAAACTTATTAAGTGCATTTATGACCGCATGTTGAAGCTAGGCTGCATTCTAAGCCAAACAGTTCTCTCACTCGACAATGCTATGCATGTTTAGCCAATGAGAGCAGTGGCATTGAATGAGCTGAAGCAGCACGTCGGAAAGAACTTCAGTCTCTCACATTTTTATGCTGTATATGTCTTTGATTGAATAGAACTTCCGCAAGAAATGCGTACAAGAGAGAAAAGTTGTAATACCTTCAGTGAAGAGAGGACTCCTTTTAGCAAGATTATTCAGATACCTTCTTGAAACAGGCTACAGCAACAAGTTCACTGTGATCTAAGTGCATCGCTTATATATCACTGCAGTGCAAAGCTCGTTACACTGTGCTTATAAACATTCATCATTGCAAATAAAGCACAGATGTCTTGACAGAAAGGTATGCATTAGGTGCAACATGTGCAAAAATGTACGCCACTTCATTCTGCGGGCCTCACCCCTTGCCTTTGTCACATTCGCAATTGTTAGCTTGGCAACTAGGTCATAACTAATGAGGCGTTGGTGAGAACCTACTAGGTAGAGTAATAGCCCTTTGGCTTCTTTATGATATCATGTAGTCCACTTTTAGTATCTGTGAATTCTTAAAAGTTGGGATGTCTGTCCTCTGTCCAGCAGTTAGTTGCATTTGTGCGGTTATTCTTGTCCAATAACAGGTCCATAATCTACTATTTTGCTGCATAGCTGGCACTCGCCATTTATTTTAGAAATGCCCATGTTTCTGTGTCAATAAAACTTTGCATGTCTTAATTATGCAGACTTTTTATCACTTGTGCATCAGCATTATTTTATTATTGTGCATTACTTCGCCTGATGCAACTAATATGCCCTTATCACTTTCTCTGAGTAGCCTCACTGTGGTATTGTTGTTACAGAATCAAAGCAAGAACTTGCACGGAAAGTGCAGAAACGCCGTCTACGCTGGCCGGATCATGTATTTGATGATGTCGTTGGGGTTGCCCCTTGTAAGGTAACTAAATTATTTCTGTGAAACAGCACTGATGATTTATGCTGAGAAATGTCTATCAATAATTTCGTCATTCTAAGTCTATTAAAGGGGTCGCGCAACACTTTTTGAGCATGGTGAGAAAATGCTGCCAATCTGTAGTCGAAGCTCCTGAGAACATGTGAGCCAGACATTCTAGCTCAGCATGTGACCTGGAACTTGCAATTCATCAAAGTCAGCTTGAAATTGCTTACTCTTCTCTCAAAATTATGCCGTAAACCCAAATGACCATGCCCAAGGTCCTCGGTCATTGGCTGATTTTAGTATCATTAATGGCATAGGGACAACGGCCACTGTGGGATGCCAAGGCATGCTTGCTCACTCCCTGGCGATCCCACTAAAAGTAAGCCACATGTTTGGGGGGGGGAGAGAGAGAGAGATAGAGAAAGAAAAAGTGCTCGAGGTTATGATGCGCGCTGACGAACGGGTGTACCTTTTTCCATTCTTGTAATCACCCTCCCCCCACTGTCCCACTGTGACGTCATTTCCCTTGTGTAAATAATGACAGATATATTGAACATGGGAGCCGTGTTATTTCAGATGTCAATGCTAGCTGACATTTTCTTCAAGCTCCCTCCTCTCTAGCAGCTCGAAACCATGCTGCTGCCAGTGCTGACCTCGTATAAAACTGCAGTGCACATGTTGCGACGGAAATTGAGTACATTCACATCCACGCCATGCAAATATTTCTCAAAGCGCCAGTCACCGCGAACATACAGAACGTTCTCTTTCGAAGAAGATAAGATTTTTTGATGGCTGCCATCTACGACGAGCAAATCGCCACGTGGTAATCTAACAGAATCATATATTATAGGCAGTGACCCTTCCTTTTAAAAGCTGTCACTTTAGAAAATAGCAATTCGCAGGAACTTCTGTCGAAGGAATGCAGACACACGCAGCGCTGCTATGCAGAAAGATCCCGCCGGTGGAACTTTCTTGCCAACCCGCACCTGCTCCGAGGGAGGGGATGGTGGGCGGCGTGCTCACAGTGACGTCACACTGTTTGCTAACAAGGAGAGGTCTTTTACCATGCTACTATTATATGTACATTGGAATGCAGATATATTGAATCAGAAGGGGATTGCTAAAAAAAAAAGTATATATATGTAATTCGTTACAAGACACTTGAAATATTACAAGTGCTCTATATGCACAATTATTGATTATATGGCGGTTCTACTTATTATGTGCTAAAGAATGAAAGAACGTTTTCAGCAAATTCATTATCAGTGGTAATGAAAGAATCTGTGCATGTCAAGGCAGTACTCTGCAGCCATGCAAAGTCTTCATGCAGTGTTATTTGCAGGAAGAACTAAGCAATAAAGAAAGAAAGAAAAGGAAGGAGGTGGCCAAACTAAAAGAAATGATGGCCATGACAACGAATTGGCCTGAAGATGATGAAGATGGGGATGAGCCAGAAAAAGATAAGAAGTACGCTCGATTAGAGCAGGAGATTATTTCTCTCCGAAAGAAGTTAGCGGAAGAGAGAAAGAGAAATCGGGGCCTACAAGACATTGTGATCAAAGGAATGGGTAAGCATTGTATGTTGGGTTCGTACAGGTCCTTGAAAACCTTGAAAATGTTTGACTTTGAAAAGTGCATTTTCAATACCCTTGTTTGGATAGATGGATGGATGAATAACTTTATTCATCCTTCCATCCATCTATCCATCGAGGACTTTCAAGCCCCTTGAACGTCCTGTCATTGTATTGTGTCCTTGAAAATGCCTTGAACTTCGGGACCATGGCTGTTTAAAATCCACAGTACGACCTGCTTTCTGTTGTAGATTAGCATCGATGCAGCAAACTGTCCATTTCGGAAACAATACACCATGCAAGATTGCATATATTCTGCTTGTTCATGCTCTGTCCTATTGTCCATTTCACTCCTCAACCGTCATGTCACCTCAGCTCGCTTTCTCTCTCTCTCTCTACTTGTCTCTTAATGAGTTCACTCTTGCCTCCTGCATTTATGCTGCTTTTTTCCCGGTCAAGTGAGTAGTGCATGTGGTTAGTACGCTTTTAGAATGCCAAGACTTGCTAATACTAGAAAAGTCTTAGCACCTGTCCTGAACTGTTGTGTGTTGGGCGCTGCTTACGATGACATCAACATTGGACTTTTCTATGGTGTAGTAATAGTTAAATCTTGTTCAAATGCAACCAAATTTTTCGTTGTTCCCAATTTAAGGAAAAAATTAACATCCTCTGGCAGGTACTCAACAGGTTCAAATTGACTTGGAACTAAAGTCGATTAAAAGAAGTTTTTATGAAGGAAATTAATTAAAAGAAGTACTGAAATTTTCTTTTTTTTTTTTTTCGAGATGGCTTTTTTTCTTGAAGTGCAGGTACTAATGCTATTGTGTTAAAACATCTGTCACCCATAGTCACTAGCCTGGTTTTGTTTTCGCAAGGCTACATTCGACCGACATGCATGAAATAGTTGACTCAACAGTCTTGTTCTTACGTAGCAGGTAGTATTACAGGTGGCAGTGATTTATTGTTCTTGTCAATGCTCTCACCGGAACATTGCTGTCTGCTTTCGTTTTTCATGAGTTATGTCACTTGTCTCCACGCAACTTTTTCGTTATCCCTGCTTGCATAATCGCTGCATTCATTCTGCTCATGGTTGCATTTCGGCTGCATGTCATATTTCATGTTACTGTCTACCTGGCCTGCTTCACCTGGGCCAAATATGTGAGGCTTAATGTTCGGTGCACAAGAACAAGCTTTTCACACAAGCACGCATGGGTTAGCGAAAAAAAACAATGTCGTGGAAGATTTAAAGTACCTCGATGTTACAATTTCAGGTGTTGATTTTACAAACCATCTGATTTAGCAAAGTGATTTATTTGTGATGATTTTGAGTTTTGACTGGATATGTATAAGTGCGATAAATTTAGTCAGAATTCGAAACATTGTAATAATACAAAAAATTCCTTGTTTGGATGCAGTTTAATTCATGGGATGAAACAGCCTTGAAATTCCTTGACTATCTTTGGATTTCCTACTTTGAAATCTGTGTGAACCCTGCTGTATGTGTGTGAATGATATTGTGTTTTCATTTACCACCTATCCATGCAGAAAAATTGCTGCAGAAAGCATGCTGCAACCATAGCTGCACCAATCAGCAGCAGAAGGTATGTGCACATTAGTTATTTCGAAATGGTGTTCAAGTTCATTGAAAAGTGCATGAGGTATGTGTTGAGCTGGTTGGACAGGGCATTCATTGTGTGAGGAAGCAGCTTACTAGGGCTACAGGAAAGTGGGTGTTCAAGGGCACTTTATTTAAAGTGTGCTTGCTCACCCACTGATTTCCATTTCATTGCAAGAAAACTTGTTATGGATGAGCCAGGGAACCAGATATTCCACTTTCTTTCTGCAGGATGTGTCCTCATATCTGCTTGAGATTACAGGAGTACTGACTGAAAATTTTCAAGACGAGATAACTAGGGACTAGATTTATGTGAACACGTGCAGTTTCCATGAAACATCAATGAGTAATATAGCCAGGAACATACTTGAATACAGTTTTAAAGTGTGTGATGTGCAACTGCACACAGTTATCCTGAAGTACAAGGAAGCAACTTGTGACATTGCCATCAAATTTATAGGAATGTATACGACCAACCAACTCTGACATCACGAGTTTGGTACCTGCCATGCTTCACGTGTGTTCTCCTCCTCAGTTGTCAACTCTGTGCTTACGTGCACGTGAGGCTGCACATAAAGAGTGCATTACTGCCTTGCGTGTTAAAAGGCCCTGCAACGCTTTTTCGTCTGCTGCGCTGAAGTGCATGTAGTGCTGAATACTGAGATGAATGCAAAAATAATTATTGAAATAGGTGCACGGTAACGGAAATTATTAACCTTTAAACTTCAAAACCTCAGCAGACGATGAGAAAAGACGTTCTTTTTCACATTTCACTCTCCCACCAACGTCAACAACTGGTTTCAATCACCGCGCGTTTCTTAGTGACTTACTGGAAGAATCGCCTCGTGGTGGCCATTGTGCAGCGCTCCTAGCGTCAGTTTGTAATTGTTTTCAAGTTTTCATATTAAAAAAAACCAAATTCTTGTGTTTTTGAGGAAGCATAAAGCATATTTTTATCATTTTCAGTGCACAAGTATGTGGCCTATTTGCGACATTAGAATATTTGGAGACTTATCGTGTCAAACCAATCAAAATGCACGGTCAATTTTGTCACTCCCACGTAATGAAGCGTCACTTCTAATCACAAAAATAGCTGCTCTGTGTCGCTGTATTCCAAAAACAAAGTTTCTTTATTGAAATAAAATTATAACTGCATTGTTTTTGAGGTTGCCACTCGTGCAACGGTGGTGCATTCCACAGTTCGAGAAGAAGGGGTGAAAACTACATGCTTAATTTGAGTCACAGGACCCCTTCAATGTGGCCATCTCGGTTTACAAAGACACCACTCTAGTCCCACACCTCTGCGTGCGCTTTCTGAATCTGTACTACAACTGGGTGCAATAAAATTGTCTATGAAAATAACGGCCCAATTATCAGGCTGTAAACTAACATTTTCAGCCTGATAAATGGGTCGATAGCTGCTTATTTCAACGAAAACAAACAATATGTAAAATTTTGCAGTACTCTTCTAATGGGACAACGGAGAGAAACAGTGAATTGGTTTAGATTGATAAATTGCGCTCTGAGAACTCTAGTGTCATTTACTTCACTACCATAGGTTTGTTACTAAAGGAGAAAATCAAGTTCAAATTTTCATTTTTAAATTTCGTGCCGAAATCTGTGCGTGTGACGTCAAAGATTTCAAAGTGTATTCATCGTATTTTGGCGCCACTGGCTCAACGAAATTTCCTCAGACTTAATATGTTCAGTCTGTGCCACCCTCAGATGACAATGTACTGAGATTTCACCAATTAGGAACTACGTAGACCCTAGTAGGCGCCGTCAACATTTGTGACGTCACAGCAAACGGTTTGGAAACTTCAAGGTGGCATCGCCACCTGCATTTTCTTTTTGCGGGTTTTCTCGCTTATTAAGTGTCTTCTTGCTGCAAGCGTGGTGTTTTTGGTATCGTCGAAGGCTACTTTACTAATGTGAGAAAAGTCATCTTGCTCTTTAGTGTCCCTTTAAACTTGCAATGTCTGATTACAGGTACCAGAGCCAGGTGCACAGGGGTTTTGTGAGCTACTGGAGCAGGACTGGCACGCTGAAGATGTGGGAGATGACCTGACCGACAGCCTTCAAGATACGGTATGCATCACTGGTCTTCAGTAGTGAACTTATTCTGGAGCAGTGTTAGTGGATAATTATGTCCACAGAGTAGGAGTACTTATTTTTATTAGATTTCATGCGACTATGACATTTGCACTGGGGTTTTTGAGCGACAGTCTTCCTGCCGTTGTGCTAATATGCCATCGCTGCAGGCACTGGCAAATTCAGTGTTAGTTGCACACGACGAGTTGTGCAGGAATATGGCCCTTTGAACAGGCATCGTGTCAGGACATAGCTGAGTTTTAACAAAAGAAAAAAAAAAAACAGGATAAGCGCAGACTCAACTAAACTTAATAACTGAAGATATGCAACACATATACACCCCAAACGCACAACAAGGAAAAAAGTTTTCGAGCACCATGATCACAAGAAATTACATTTCTTTATAGTACCTGTCACTAGATTTTGCTTCATACATGTGTTTGATACTTATTTTTGTTCTGTCCCCTTGTTTATCTTGTTTCATGTTCTTTTCATTCATCATGCAAGTATGCCAACTTGCTCAACTCTCCCATCTTCCAGAGAAAAATAATATAAATGGCTGTGAATTAGTCTTATTCACCATCCTTGTCGAATAGTTTACTTATTACCTTTTCGTCTATAGTTATGAGGAAATACTGCTGGTGTAAATGACGTGCTGCATCATAAACCATTACTGTCGTTATGTTTATTTTGAAACGAGGGGCAGGCACAAAATGAATTGCGCTACATTGCTGGCCAGAGCTGGTGCTGTTTGTTTAATACTGCTCATTAAACGTTAGTACTGACCAAGTATGCATATTTTCTTTTTGTTGTCAGCCTCTTTGGTTATATGATGTTTGCAATAACACATCTTATTTCCGTCTCCCATGAAATACATATCGCAAAGATTTCAGTATACGTGGCTCTTATAATTCCACACTACATCAGCAGTACTGAAATGTCGAAACCTTGTAGCAAAGTTTACAATACAATGAAGGCATCTTTGACACATAGTACTTTGTTCTTAGATGTTGAAATTTATGTGTATTGCATCATTTTAAGTGCTACCATCTCCAATATTTACTGCAATAAAGGCACCACGTGCTGCAACACCAGTGCCACCACCAGCACCAGTAGCAGCAGCAGTAGCAGCACCAACACCACCGCCACCACCAGCACCAGTAGCAGCACCAACACCACCGCCACCACAACCAGCTGTGCTGCTGACACCACCACCGCCAGCTCTGACACCAGTGGCACCACGTGCAGCAATGCCACTGGTTGCACAGCCAGCAGTAGGAGACAGACCAGGAAATACTGCAGCTCAGTGCAGCTCTGAAGCAGAGACTACCCAGGTAAGGTTCTCTGTGAAGCATTCATAGATGCCTAGTATATGCCACGCACCACTCGTAACATAATCACTTATAAAGGTGGACTTACTGTAATGTTTTTTGCTCCTGTTTACCCTTGCATGAAACTCTTTGTGTACAAATGCTAAGTACTGTGCAGGTGCACTGGCAGTACAGTCGCCGACCGTTTATTTGGACTCGGTGGGAATGGCTGTAAAGTTTGAATAATTGAGTGTAAAAAAAAGGGGGGGGGGGTTCCCTACAAAAACAGCACCTTTATTGGCCCAGTGGCTGAAAAAACTAATCAATCCTAGTCTGTACATGCATGTCTATGCACCACCAAGTCTGCATGTATTTCAACCAATGTTTGGCCGAATAAACGATTGGCGACTGCATACCTGTTACAGAATTTTGCAAGCAAGTTAGCAGTGAGTTCCCGTAACTGGTGCTCTGGCCAAGGCGAAAATGGTCATCACATCGCATGCTGCATAGACCTCCTGAAGAAAGGTGAAGGGCGCAACCCACGTATATGAAAAAAAAAAAAGGGGGGGCAGGATGATGCTGTATCCTGTAGCCTTCCTTTTTTTCATCTACGTGTGTTGCGTCCTTCACCTTTGTTCAGAATGAACCAACTAGCCCAACAACATGTTCTAGTGACCTTCACCTCAAGTTTTTTTATCCTTCCAGTGTCTTCCTCATGTTAGCACAATGATAATGATATGATTGTACACTTCCTGCTTTAGGGACAGCAGCAATACTAACAATGCATTTAGTCATGTCCCTGTATACAAGCATTTTAATGATACAGCAACTACTGACAAGAATAACTTTGTTTGCCATGTGCTCCATGCTGGCCCTGTGTGCACAAACTTTAAAGCGGTTGGGACATCAAGTCATCTTCCAAGAAGGCACACATGGTTTTGCTCACTGAGTGTCACGTACATAGTACTGTAAAAACCCACAGGTCGGACGTGCATAAAGTCGGAGGTGCATTTCGGGGACAGCTAACGCAAGAAACTTGTTGCAAATTTGTGACCGCTAGCGCCTTGCCATCTGCATCACTAATCATTAACGATACAATGTTTTGGAAATTAAAACAAAAAGGGGCAAAACACGTAATTCTCTGTTGATTATTACTTTTAACAGGAAAAGAAAAAATCACTGAATGCTTGGCTGGTTGAAAGCCTTGTTTTTGGATAACCATGCTGAGCACTGCAATGCTTATCGGCAATGATGACTAGTAAATTCAGTTCTGCTACAAGCACGCTCAATGACCTAATACGTCCAAGCCAAAATGCACCATGTAGGTCACCTACATAATTCAGAAAATTGTTACTAGCTGCCAGGAACAGTCAACAACAATACATCTTAGTCCTTGTTTGAATTTTCAGAATTAGGTCCATAGTCACCTGCAGCTATGTGCAGCTATGGAACTACATGTACTGATGTGTACTGGCATGGGTTGCATCACGTGCTACCTGTTGATGCAGTACAAAAGCATTCCTCTGAACTGAGAAGCAGGAGAATTATGTGGAAAGAAAAATTAATATGCAGTAGCACATGTGTAGTGTGACCAGAGGTGCAAAGGTTAAATGAGGGAACTACTCAAGGTCTGAAGGTTGCTTCTGACGTGGTCTGGGTGCCTCGTGCTGAGTGATAATGACACTACATTTACGGTTAAGTTTTGGAATGAGGAATTTCCAGGTTGTCATAGAAATTACATCCAACTTTATGTTCATTTGTCAAAAATATTTTTGACAATTGAGAAGTCAAGATTTGTAAACATTCATATGAACTTGCATTAAGACATTTAACAAAAATTGCTTTCATAATCCATGAATGATCTGCATTAAGTCAATATTTATTCTTTTATGCAGAGAAACCTTGGGAATGGCGTTACAGTCTCACAGGAAAAGTGGCGCTACCTGATGGCCCAGCCCAAAGATTCCCTTTTTGTGAGGGAAGCAGCGAAGGCAATATGGGGGATCCAGAACCTGTACAACAGGAGTATCACGGGCACCCCATGTCGCCGTTTCCTTCACAAGGAGGCGGCTGGGCCATCAAGCGTCGAAAAACAAGCGCTGACGCCTAGGAAGCTGGATGCCCTGAGGAGTAAGCCTTTTTTTTTGTATTACTGGTAACTGTTAGCTCTGCTTATGGTACCCAGTGCATTAGAAGCGCCTGAGCAAAATGTATTATCTCTTCTTTATAGGAGTATCGCAATTTTTGTACAGTTTGATGTGATCTTTACAAACAGTAAAATGAGCAATGTACCAACCATGCACCTCACTTCAAACATTTAACATAATGTTCAGTGATTTCTCTGAAAAAATAATTGGGTAGCTGTGAAATATTAATGTAGAAAATCTCATCGGTCTGTCAGAACTCATTTGTGATTTTGCAATAATCCTACTAAAAACAACGACAGGAGTTAACCGTATAAACCGGACTATAGGTCGAGTGGGAATATAGGTCGACCCCCCAAGTTTAGGTGACCTAAAATGAAAAAAAAAAAAAAACAACCCAAAATTGTTGAAACACATTTATTTGCGAATCGGCGCACCGCCCACCCATCGTCGGAGCTCCCCTCAACCACCATCACAGCTGTTCCTATTCGTCAGACGAAGCATCACTGTCTTCTGAAGATGAGAGTTTGTCGCTGGCCACCTCCCACAGTGCGTCGTCTTCCGTGCCATCCAGTGAGTTGCTGATGCAACATTTCTTAAAGGCATTTTCTACCACGGAATCTGGCAAGGAGCGCCAGGCGGAAAGCACCCATCCGCAGACGGTCGCGAGTGGAGGCCTCTTTAGGTGGCCCGTCGGCGTCTTCGGATTGTCGCCGGACATCCACTCCTGGTACTCCAGCTGCACTCGGTCTTTGAACGGCTTGTTCAACACAACGTCAAGCGGCTGGAGGGTGGACGTCATACCACCTGGTATCACGACGAGGTCTGTTTTTCCATCGCCGAGTGCACGTTTCACAGCGTCTGTCAGGTGACCACGAAACGCATCCAACACAAGCATGCTGCGAGGACGCAGCAGTGCACCTGGCCGACGGTTCCAGACTACTCGTAACCATTCGAGCATCATGGCCTCGTCCATGTATCCTTTTGGGTTGACGCGCACGATAACACCGGGTGGGAACACTTCCTTCGGCATTGTTTTTCGTTTGAAAATGACGAAGGGTGGCAGCTTTCTACCGTCTGCTGCGCAAGCTAGCATGACGGTGAAGCGCGAGTGCTGGTTGCCAGTGGACAATAGCTTCACATCCTTGGCGCCGCGCTGCGTGATCGTCGTCGACGAAGGCATGTCAAACCACATGGGGATCTCATCGGCGTTGCCGATTTGCCCCATCATGAAGTTATTCTGCTCCCGAAGCCGGTTCATGAAGCGCTGGAAGTTCATAAGCTTGTCCTCGAACTCCTCCGGCAACTTTTGATAGATGGATGTGCGCTGGCGGAGAGAAAATCCCTTGCGTCTCATGAATCGACGCACCCACGAGTTTGGTGCACGGAACTCTTCTTTCGTGAGCCCAGCTTCTCGAGCCAGCTCCACGGCTTTGTTGCGAATGGTATCCACGGTCACTGGCAGCGAGCACGCACGAACTTCCATCACAAAGTCCGCGAGCGTATCTTCCAGCTGCAGATGAACCGCACTTCGTCCACGAAACAACGTTTTCCGAGGGTTGCACTTATGCAGCTTCCGTTTCTGCGCTCTCCAGTAGCGCACGCTTTTTTCTGAAACACCAAAGTGGCGCTGAGCGACCATGTTGCTGTTCGCTTCGGCGAACTCAACAACATTTAGCTTAAACGCAGCCGAGAACTGCCTCCTCGTGCTGCTACTCATATTCGACGAACGAAAAGAAAATAACACTAATAATCAAACGCGTGCTATAGGATTTGGATGTGGATACAGCCGTGTGTGGCTTTTCAAACACATGTTGCCAGACGGCAATGCACTGTCGGCTAAACACCGCTATATAAGACGAGGGGTTACTATAGCTCGTTTTATTGAAAAAATCTCGACTTATATTCCGGTTTATACAGTAACTAAATCTTGAAGCAGTATATGTAGTCGAAGACTGAAATATGTTGCGATCGATCACGCCTGGCGTATGAACGACTGACAGTGCTAACACAAAGCACATATTTCTAGGCTTATTGGCTAGGCTTGGCCTCTGATTTGGTGTTGTAGTCTGATATGGCTAAATCCAATATAAAACAAACGTTATGTGCAGCCAACAAAAGCATGGCATTTGATATTGTCCATTGCCGCTTATGAGCCAGGGCTTTTCCTGGCAATACTTTAGTTTTAGTTAGTATTCAGGAAATATTTAATTCAAGGTTTTACGTAACGAGATTTCACTAGATTTACTATCCCGTTCAATTTAGTAAGAAACGCCTAGTTCTTTTCCACGAGATAAGCATGCCATTTACATTTTCTTGCACGCAATGGAGCTCATTCATGCCCTTTCCTTTGCTATTAACATATATAAAAAAAAAACAATATGTGCATTTCTTTTTCAGCGTCATTCTGTATGTTTTATTTTTTTGCATGTGAACTAAGCTGCCTAAATGAGCTTCTGACGTCATATGTGTTTATGATTTATGTATTCAGATGCGTATGAAGAACACCTGAAGGCGCATGCCAGCAACCTGCCGGACACTCAGCGTCGCCGCAACATGAACCGGCATTTGGCGGATTTGCTGAAGGTGCTCAAGAAATGAGTGCAGCTTAAAGGCGGGAATTTTACTTCATTATAAAGTTTTCATTTTTAAATTGTTGTTGCATTTTGTTTTGCACCATCTTTTTGTGGGTGAGAGATCACTCGAGAAGTGGTGGTGCAAGGTCACCTTATTTGAACAGTCAACATTCAGGTATGCAAATTGACACAGCTAGAACGCACAGAAAATAAAACAAGTTTTAGTCCTTGCAGCAGGGTTGCTATTGAAGTGCATGCAAATGCTTAAATTCCTTGTGCAAGGACTAATTTTGTTTACTTCTAACAAAAGCTAAATTTTATGCTGTCCTATGCGGAGAGAGTTTTAGCTGGTGTTTTTTCTATTACATAAAACCCTGCATTATTTCGTTGCAGTATGACTGCAGCTTATGATGTCCAGCATATTAATTCAGTAGCTTCTTAACACATTTGTTTCTTCTAAAAGCCTTTGTTTGCTCATCAAGGCTGTGTCTAGATACCAATCATATTTCACCTTCATGCAACATTAAGAAAGAAATATTCACACGATTTCTACACAGTACAGCTTTACAAACAACATGAATGGCCAATTGCCTCTTATGTTTCTTTCCACGAGATCTAGGACGTCCATCTGATTTTCGCATAATGCGGCAGATAGCTGCATGATTTCCGCATTATGCGGCTTTCCGTAAGCTGCTGTTGTCCGCATATTTCCGCACGATATGGCACTTTCCATAAGCTGGGGATGTCCGCATCTTTCCGCACGATATGGCACTTTCCATAAGCTGGGGATGTCCGCATCTTTCCGCACGATAAGGCTTGCCGTAAGATGCGGATTCCGCATCATGCGGCTTTCCGTAGTCCAATAATTCCGTATGTATGGATCCGCATATACGGATCGTTTCAGTAGGGCTACCAAGGAACAGCGACAATACCCTTCGGTAATGCAAACGCAAGAGTGTTAAGAAAATACGGCATCGGCAGCATTAACCCGATGAACGCAAAGAACAAATGTCCGGGTCCAGCATGAATCGAACCCACGAATTCTGCTTGGCAGTCGTGAATGGTAGCTCAGAGCCACGAAAGGTTTTGAAACTGCTTTATAAGAGATGCTATGCAGGCGTCATGACGCTGCTAGATACGAAAATTTATAACCGTAGTGAACATAGCACATGCACTCCCATGATGCAGGCGTCATGTCGGGTTAACGTAAATTGTGACTTCACGGTCGACTACGCTTTCAAAGCAGTATAATAAACATTACATATGCTCTTTTATGACTCAGCTAGCTATATTCAAGCGTTGCTCGACCACGGAAGAATACGTTAACAAATGACATTCACGGCATCGCACCTTAGCGTCCACTTAGTTTCGTAAACCTCGTGTCAGTGCTCTCACGTGAGTGCTCACGTTGCGCCAGGCTATTAGATTCACTTCAAACGCCAGTTTAGTCAACGTCCTTGGTAAGCCGACGGTTTACCGGCTTACCAGGGACGTTGCTACTAATCCATTTGCAAAAACATGTCGATGTTCTGTAACACTTGTCTCAAAGGAAAGAAATTCAGCATAGACAGGTCGCGTGGTTAGAGCATCCATCTCCAATAGAGTAGGTACTGGGTTTGATTCCTAATGACGCCGAGCACCAACCTGTTTCTTAAAGAGGCCATGACAAAGTCACCGACGAAATCGGAGCTTTCAGCGAAATATAGTAGTAGAGGGTCCATTGTGCCTGTACATGTGCGAAAAATGGACTGTAAAGCGGTATTTCAGTGCCAAACAAGTCCTAGAAGTCGCCGCCTATAAACCCCGCCCACCGCCGGCGACGACCATTTTGCCATCGCGTGTGTGACGCGGCGTGCTTTATGGAGTGGAGCCATCGTCTTATGCCTAAGTTTCAGCCGCTGCAAACCGTTCAATTTTCAATGCCGAATTTAAGAAAGCTCTAACAGTTCCATTGCACGTGCAGCTCCGCACAAAACAATACCGTTGGCTGAAATATACACGCTTGCAAAAGAAGCAGCTTGGTACGCCACGGCTCGCGAGTGCACCAGTGTTTTCAGACTCTCGGGCCGCTTGCATGTTTAAAAAAATGCTCGTTATAAACTAAGTTCTCGCACAAATGGGCTCAACTTTCGCCAGCATGTTCGTGAACACCTAAGGATTTTATTTATTTTATTTATTTATTTAACAATACTGCCGATCTCACAAGGAGGTCATTGCAGGGAAGGAGGTCATTGCATACATATGAAACAGAAAAGAAACACGAAGCAATCATTTCTAGCATGCATATTTAACAATACTGCCGATCTCACAAGGAGGTCATTGCATACATATGAAACAGAAAAGAAACACGAAGCAATCATTTCTAGCATGCAAAACAACAGGTAATCAATACATGAGAATCAGTAGTAGCAATGAGCAAGGTGAGGGTACAAATCACTGCAAAACTACGAATTACAACAACTATAATGACAAGGTGTACAATGATGCAATCACGTTATCGATATACAGAGCCTGGATACAAAATACAAGATGACAAAAGAAAAGAAAAAGAACAACAAGGTTCACAAAAATTGCTCAGCGTGTACCTTTGGTTCTACCATTTCTAAGAACACATTCAAAGTCGAAGTGTTGGTAACAGAAGGACTAAGTTGGTTCCAATCTCTGATGGTTTGCGGGAAATATGAATATTTAAAGCAGTTTGAATGAAAAGTGTATTCATTAGGTGTTTGAGAGTGCCGACAACGTGTTAACCTAGAATGACTGAAAGAGATTAGTTTTGATGCATCGATGTTTATGTCTCCGTGAATTAACTGAAACAAAAACTTTAGTCTTGCTATTTTCGCCCGACTTTTTGGCGTTGACAGACCAGCCTTGTGTAATAATTTTGTAGGAGAATCCGTTTGCCTATATTTATTATAAGTGAACCTTACTGCCTTCCTCTGCACCCTTTCGATTCTTGCGATTAGTTCCTTTGTGTACGGAAACCAAGCAATATTGGCGTACTCTAACAACTGGTCTGACAAGCATCTTGTATGCCAGCAGCTTTGTATTTGGGGATGCCAGATGAAGGCGCCTTCTCAAAAAGAAAAGCCGCTTTAGTGCATTTCAGGTCATTTGAGGTACCATTGTTGACATGGGTTTCCCATCGAAGGTCATGCGTTAAAGTGACGCCTAAATATTTATGTTCAAATACGCGAGTAAGAGGTGTGTCATTAATAGTGTACGTGAAATCAGATACTGCTTTCTTTCTAGCTACAGTAAGCGTAACGGATTTCTTAGCATTCAGAGTCATTTGACAATCCTTACACCAAGAAAATAGAGACTCGAGTGCATTAATCAGTACGTGGTGATCATCAGCGGAATTAATTTCACGGTACAAGATACAATCATCAGCGAATAGCCAGATGTTAACATTCAATGTAGAAGGCAAATCATTAATGTACAGCAGAAAAAAAGACAGGACCCGGACCCAGTACACTGCCCTGGGGCATTCCCGATGTAACAGATGCTAAAGTGAAATTTTCGTTATGAATATGCACGAATTGTAAGCGGTCACTCAGATAGTTCTCTATCCAATTAACAATAGCGCCTTCACCTATTGTACACTGAAGCTTCCTGATTAGTTTCTTGCGTGGTACGCAATCAAAAGCCTTTGAGTAGTCTAATAAAATTAGGTCTGCCTGTTTCCTATAATCTAGACTTTGTGATATGTCATGCGTTAGTTCTAATAGCTCGGTGACTGTTGAGAGACCGCGACGGAAGCCATGTTGATAGGGCCACATAACGCAGATTATGAGCGAAAATTGGGTATCATGGCCTCTTTAGTGAGAGAGAAGGTGCCAAGGCCTGGCGCTCGGTGTTGCGGGAACTATCTTCTCGAGAAGGTGGCATTCTTTTCTCTTTCTTCAGTCCACATTTCCCTCCCCCCAAAGAAGCTGATCCGTGCTCCATTATGGGCTGCACAAATATGCGTCGTTCTTCTTCGCAGACCGCTACTGCAGCATTTCTAGCAAGGATGGAGGCGGGTGAAGCATGCGCTGCTTATTAGAATTGATTCATACTCAGAGTGAAAAGCTCTCTACTTCGTTACATATGACCTGCGCTGCCGCTTTCCAGAACCACTACAAAAGCTGTTCTCCCAGTTCGACCAGTCCATCTCGGCAGAACAGGAATTGTGGCCTTCCTTGTGTCCATTTTTTTATTGAAACCCGCACTTCTCAATTTTCCATCAACAATGCCATCTCATGATAACAGCGCGCATGCCGATCGTGATCGGAAATGACGTCGCTCGTGGCGTTAAACCACACAAGCACTTAGATATGTGATGAATGTTGGTGACCAAGAAGACGTTACAACGAGTGAAATTGTTCTTCGAAGCAGTTCTATAAGAACTGTCCGGGTGTAACGTCCGCAACATCTTGATACATTTATAAGCAACACCTTCGAGGAGGGCTCCGAAAATTTGGACCACCTTGTGTTGTTTAACGTGCACCTAAATCTAAGTGAACCGGGCTCAAGCATTTTCGCGTCCATTCAAAATGCGATCCCGCATCGAAGCAGTTCTAGTGCACCACGAGATTATTCTTGTAGCTTATTATACAATAATTACGCTTCAAATAGAGTGGTTTTTTTATGCTAAGTGTCTTCCAATACCCGCGGGATATTTTTATAGCGAGTGTGTGCAAAGTTTCACACACAAGGTAAAAATCAACGTTGCGATAATTCTCAATGGCACGTGTGGACGGGTTAAAAATACAATTATTACAGTTAACCGGACGAATTTCTCTCATACATCAGATGATAGCTTCGGTATTATAAGAAATGTTTAACCGTATATGCTGGACATGCTACCTTCACGAGTAATGAATTTGCGAAGTGCATTCGAGAACACTGCTCCCAAGCGGCATATGCAATACCACTGTCAGTCTCCACGAGAAGACGCTTGGCACAAAGAAAAAAAAAAGAATGGAGGCGACCTTTATCCTTCACTTAGGGTTCCGGTGGTGGCACTCGCGCCTAAGCGTCTTTGTGCCCTGGTGTATGTTCTGGGTTAACCTTGCTTTTTTTTTGTACTGCGGGAGCATATCTCAGAGGACACGTTGAAGGACGGCGTGCTTGAGATCTGCTCCGCCAGGTGCCGCGACGAACGCAACTGCTCATGAGAAAAGCGTGTGCTCTTTCGATGCACTCAATCAATTAATTTTCACTAATGCTGAAAACGCTCACATCGTTTTTATTGTCCAACAAGCACGACGAAACCTTAACACAGGTCTCTAAGTGGAGGTGGTTATCCATGGAGAGCTGTACGCGGCTTGTCCGTAGTACGTAGTGTATCTACTATTCCAATAATTAGCATTTTTGCCTAAACACACCAGAAGCCTCCGTCAAAAAGTGGAATGAATGACATGTCGTGGTTCAAAAATGCAGGGCGGGGGTTCAATCTTCCCCCACACTGGATACGCCAGTGTTAGCGCTGTTGCCATGATCAGCATGTCATTTATTATTTATTTATTTGGATACCCTAAGGGCCCGGTGGGCATTACATAGGGGGGGATTAATTGGAAGTGAAAGATAGTCACAATTCAGGCATACAGTAATTGAAACGGTAATACTTTCAACACAATACGAAAATGAAAAGATGATAATTCAGGCATACAGGGAAAAAGAAGTAATATAAATACAATGCTAACCACATGATTAACAAATATCAGGCATACAGGAAAAAAAAATATTATTAATACAATGCAAACCACATGACTTACAAATATCAATGGTGTCGGGGTGATTATTTTCCATGTTTGTACAATTTCTGAGATGATCACAATGAATGAACCCATGCGGTATACGTACAATAAAAATGATTTATAAAAAAGTGGTATCGCGCTCGAGAAACGAGTGGAGCGCTAACTGGAAGGACTGGTGATCGTTGATGGTGGCAATGCTAGATGGAAGTGAATTCCATTGATCTATTGAGAGTGCGAGAGGTGAATTGCGGTATTTATCGGTGTGAGAAAAATTGGTTTGACTTTATAGGCGTGGTCTAATCTAGAAGAGATGTGGTGCGCGGGATAAATGTGAGATCGCGAAAAGGGCGTGCCGCTATGGTAGAGGGTGTGAAAGAAGGATAACCGGGCAAGTGTTCGGCGCAAGGCAAGTGAATGCATATCAAGGGTGCTTTTTAGTTTTGTGACACTTTGAAAACGAGAATAAGATGATAAGATGAACCGGGCTGCTTTTGTTGGACCGCTTCGAGCTGATCTGGTCCAGGTGATGTGAGTGGGGATGGCCAAATAATAGATGCGTATTCTAACGAGGGACGAATGAGTGAGTTGTAAGCTAATAACCTGGTGTCATGGTTCGCGAGATAAAGGCGTCGCTTCAAGATACCGAGCTTTTTTAAGGGCTTTAGAGGTTATGTATTCTATGTGGTCATTCCAGGTCAAGGTCGAGTTGAATATAACACCTAAGTATTTATATGTCAAAATTGAGTCAATTATGATGTTGTCAATTGTGTATGAATTGGTCTGAGAATTCGTTTTCCATGCTAAACTTAAGGTGTTTTGTTTTATCTATGTGATTTGCATCTGCCATAGGAACACAATCTGTTAGTTTACTGAGGCAGACTGTAGTGAACAATGTCGTAGAAGTCCTTATTTCCTTGTATATTATGCAGTCGTCTGCAAACAGTCTTATTGAGGCATTTATGCCGGTTGATATGTCATTAATGTAGATGTAGATGTATATTAAAGCATAGGCGTGCGCACGAGAAAGGTAGCGCACCCCCCTCCCCCTCAATCGTTTGAGGGCGGCGCCAAGTATAGGTCGGCAAAAAATGTGGAGCTCACTCAGACTCACTCAAGAAATATATTTTGCGCTTAGGCTCACTCGAAATCAGACTCACCAAAATTTTCCTCAATTGGACTCCGACTCATTAAGATATTACTTAGCCGGGCTCACGGCTCGATCTGAGTCTGAGTGAGTCGGCTCATGAGTCTGTTAGCGTATAATTAGCGTCTTCAACCATGGTGTCAATGCTCTTTAACATCGATATCACATAATCGGTGCTCTACGCTGCGCCTTTTGACTTCGCGTATTCAAATACGAGTTATCAGTGTTTGCATTCCAGTAAGGACATTTTGATTGAAAGACACCACTCACACGAGATATTTTTGCTTGCAGGAAGAGGAGGGGGGGGGGCAAGGCACCACTTACAACCCTCCTCCGTAACTCTCGCCGCTGATGAATAAATACTGAGATGGCGTACGAACGCTAGTGCGTTAAGTATATATATATGGTTTACTAGACGTGATCGAGTATAAACGTGGCCGACATAAGGTGAAGTTGAGCAGAGAGGCAAGTCGGCCCATACCTTTACTCAGTCGGACCTGTCCTAGCTATTGTTTAAAGTACAAGGTTAAGATCCTGCAGGCTTTTCACGGTAATGGCGGCCGAGGATCACTGACGTATTCCAGGAGCTGTTTTACCATTTCTTACCCCTGGAAAGCAGGGGACCAAAGGCAGGGCGTTGGGGCAAGCACGTCATCGCTTCATTTTCGTTATTGCATCTACTGCGAAGCTGGTTTTCTTTCGAGCTCGACCAACGAGGGCGGGGTGTGCTGCGGAAAGACTTCGCCCCCATAATGGGGAACCCTGCACACGCCTTTGTATTAAAGCGAATAAGTAATGGTGTTCGCTGCTCATGCTGCGTGTGGAAGTTAACGCAAGCAATTAATTGAATATGTAATCGATCAACAGCTTTCGACTAATGTGAAAATTTGAATTGGTGCTGCCCAGTACATAGTAACACATCAAACCTGCTATCCTTTTTTAGTTATTCGAATGCGCGACACATTTAATGAAGCCCGTGAGTGCACGAAAAAGAAAGCGCTTTTCTTTTTTTCCATTTTCAGATAAAGCGTTAGCAATAGCAAGCGAGTATTCCCTGCTGAAATGTTCATTTCATTCGTTGTTCCGAATTCATTCGTTTGGCAAAGAAAAATTCACCCTGACTTCAGAAACCGTAACGCTGTAAGACAACCGTAAGACAATCAGTGGTGTGCTGTATTATCCTCAGTACTTTTTTTCTCGTGGTATTGATGTTCGGTGATCGATAGAAAGGTGAGCGTTTTGGAAGGGATCCACCATAATAAAGTAAGGCACAGGGGACACCAGAGAAGAGAAAAAGACAACACAAGCAGCGCATTGGTAGAGTTTATGTTTGTTTATCGAGTGTCACACGTCTCACTTTCTTTTACGATGCATCTTGAGTGGTCAACCCGTTCAGGGTTCAAGTTGCTCTGCGCGCGATGATCGGGAGTAGTGGGTGCAAGGTGGTGTCCTCCGGTGCAAGGCGTACTTTCTGCAGCCTACGGCTGAGATTGGAGGGGGCTTTCTTACCGGACCCAGGATCCGGACCCTCGGTGAAGGGCGGGCGGCCCATTTCTGCACCGCCGGACGGGGCCTGCTCCCCGCGCCGCCAGGAATGCAGGTCCCCCCGCACGGCATTCCTCGTCGGCGTCCCGACACCTGTTCGCGGACCGGATCGTGATGCCCCCTCCCCGAGCCGCCTCGGCGGCGTCTGCGGTCGCGGGCCTCCCGCCCGCTGGCGGCGATAAATTACTCCGTCGAAGAACAGAGCAGGGGAGGATACCGATAGGAACGTTCTTTCCGCTGCTACCTCGGCCTGTCCTGCCCGAGAGACGAACGAGCCGACCGGGGACAAATTTGGCCCGCTTTTTTAGTCTCGTTTGTTCGCCGAGCTCGTAAACACCGACACGGGGAGCCATCGCGAGTTGGCTGGCGCTATCGCTTCACGCGCAGACAGAGAACCGTTATGCCGCGAAAACGACGAAAGGCTTCCAATGCCGACTAAATATCCGCATGTGCACACGCATCGTGCACTCACGCACATGCGCGGCACACACACACATATATATATATATATATATATATATATATATATATATATTATATATATATATATATATATATATATATATATATATATATATATATATATATAATGTGCTTCAGGCCACCTGCTACATGATGCACTTTGCTTTCTTCCTTCGTCCGCCTCTTTCCGTGTCGAAGAGGTATTCGCAGTATGCTCGGCCATAAACATGTTGTTTTCCTCGTGTGAACGGCGGAAGGCCGGCATCTCGTTCGCGAACATTCTGGTGGGGTGGCAGTACTCGTTCTTTCATCCCTGTCAGGGCGGAGAGGGCAGCAGTGCGCCGGCGCCAGCCATGGGGAGGGCGGGGGGTTCAGTGCGTGTGTGCGCGCGCTCTGGGCGCCGGGAAAAGGAGCCGGGGCAGTCTCCTGGAAGCCGGGAGGAGGTCGTGCACCTGTGGCCGCCGCCGCCGCCGCCACGGAGTCACCTGTCTGCCTCGGGGCCGGCCACAGGTGCGCCCCTCCCGATCCCCCCCACCGCTCGGGAGGTGGCTTTTCACTGGCGGCCTGACGTCAAAGAGCGGCGCCTGCGAGCGGCGGCGGCAGCCAGGCAACTTGTTCCACCTTTGGAAGGCATGCAGGCAGCCACGGATACTACACAGTCAACAACCCGCCTTCCTGCGGCAAAGAGTCCTCACAGCTATCGAATGCCACGTGTATCATATATATCGTGCGCCGTGCTCGTGCAGCGCTTCATTTCGTGGCAGTAATTACCATTACTATACTTCATATCTTTTAAGCGGCCCTCCTCTTCAATATGATGCGTCGGAGGTGACGGCTTTTGAATTACTTCAAAGAGCTCGATGTTTCTACTTCCGCATTGAAAGCGAACAGTTTGTCCGCACTTTGCGAGCCACGAGACCTTCACGTCAGAAATATCACCCACTTTTGCCGACTGGCATAAGAAAGAAGAAAAAAAAATTAAAGCTTGGAAGCGTTTCTCGTGTACTTTATTGAGCATTTATCTTGTTTCGAAAAGCTGTCAGCGTTAAGCTGCCCTTCAGCAGCGTTCTTAAACTGTAAATAAATAACTAAAAGCAATGTGTGCTATGTTCTTTGCACCACACAACAGTCGCAGTCAAAAAGGCGAGGCGAGCGCCCTGCTGGTTTCAACACGGACGCCTGGCGAGGAAGAAGAAAAAAAGTCTAAAAAAAAACAGACAAGAAAAATATTCCAAGCGTGACTTAAGGCTATTCGTAAATTCCGCTGACACAAAACACTTTTGAAGACATCTTGCGGGAGGGGATTACTGATGCGAAGCTCTTTCACCTTCAATGTGTCTTGAAAGTTCGATAAAAGGCGTTGAAAGGCCTTTTATGCCTGATGACATCAACAACTTTTACCTGCCGAAGAATTCCAAGGAAGGTAGATGCGATGAATGTTTCGGGGCAAGAACTTGCAAGGGGCTGCAGTGTCCGGGAGTCGCGCCCTTTTTCTCTGCACGTGGATAGATCCTTGGACCGCATTTACAAACGTTTTTACTGCGAGTATGTCCAAAAATATTACCACACGTGCTCCTTAATATATATATATATATATATATATATATATATATATATATATATACCAGTCTTGGGCAGTAACTAGTTACTAGTAACGCGTTACCGGTAACTAGTTACCTTTTTCAGTAACTTGGAACTGTAACTAGTTACTTTTAAGTTAGAGGAACTTGTAACTGTAACACTGTTACTTTTTACACAGTAACTGTAACGGGAAATAGCGTTAGTTACTTTCCCATTTCCTCTCCACCTTTCGCCTTTCCACAACGCCGCTCCCCTGGCAGTTGGAAGGGGAAGTCGCTAAGACTAAGTTCACGTCCATTTTTTTTTTCGACATATATATCCTTTTGGTCACTTGAGCTACTAGCTCTGCTCTTGGTGTACTGGTCAATCATTTGGACGCCAAGTTTAAAGTCTCCTTCGTCCGAGGTTCGGAGCTAATCGTGTTTGAGAGGTGGCTAGAAAGCAGCAGAGCGCAAAACGGTTGAGAGCCAGAAATACCGTGAATACAATCTTTTTACAAATCCTCTCTGGAACTGATTGTAAAAGGTTAACTCCGTCTCGCAGTTTTCTGTTGTCCCCCAACTTCATTCGCGAGCCAGCGTCATCGCATTCTTTAGGTCAAAGCTATGCCCAGTTGTCCAGCAGTGTTCAGCAAGCTCCGTCTTAGAACGCGTAGCATGAGTTGCTTTAGCAATATCCATTTTGTCGAGCGCGTTCGAAGCCGCAAGCACGAAGACAAAGCAAATCCATGTACTATACCATCATCCCACGGTGGCTGAGCGATCGCAGCACCAGAGTTTTTCTAGTAAATATTGAAGGAAACTTCAAATTTACTACAGTGACGGTGGTCTGGTGGTTATGGCACTCCACTGCTGACACGAAGGTCGCGGGTTCGATCCCGGCCGCGGCGGCCGCATTCGATGGAGGCGAAATGGTAGAGGCCCGTGTATTAGATTTAGGTGCACGTTAAAGAACACCAGATGGTCGAAATTTCCGTAGCCTTCCACTACGGCGTCTCTCATAAGCATATCGTGGTTTTTGGATGTAAAACCCCAGATAGTGTTATTATTGATCCTTTCCAGCCCGTTTCGCCGATGTTAAGTCGCGTCGCAATCCCCGCATCGTGCTTGTAGATTTTCACGAACGCATGTTCCAAGGAGCGCTTTGCGCCCAGCGGACGCAGAGCCCTCCCAACAGAGTCTGATACAACTTGAACATAGGAAATAGACACAATGGACGTTATCCTCCCTTTCCCCAGGGCCGTACCCAGGAATTTTTTTCGGGGGGGGGGTTTGCGTGTAGAACGGCTGCCATTTTTTAAGATTTATACTGGATTATTTTTGTGAATAAATCAAGTACATCGCTTACTTGTAATAATTCGATGGTACTTTTCAATTATTTGTACCCAATAAAGAAATTGGTATGTCAACCTCAAATTCTGGTTAAAGCAAGAAATAAGTTTGGACAATAGCACCACCAAAGCCGGGGACACCGCGACCAACGGCTCCTGATGAAGTAACACAATGTAACCACGGTACAAAAACGGTATGTATGTGTTACAAGCTGCCACTCTAGCGTCGCCAGCGCGAAGTCGGCGACGGGAATGGCAGCAGGTTAGGTCGTTCCGTACGTAAGCAGAGACAGTGAAGAGATCAGAGACGTGTGTGGGGAAAAACAAAACTCTAGTGATATTGCAGCACGAGGAATCTAGTACAACACTTAATACCAACTAACAAAATACATATAAAATCAATAAATCAGCTTACAAGAGAGAAGTATTACAAACTACACAAAACTAACCAACAATAAAACTACAGATGAGAAAGTCCGAAGGTATAAGCAGGTGAAGGGATACCTGTGATGACCGGCAGCTTCGAGTCCACGACGATCGGATGCAAGAAGTCAGAGAGAGTTCTGGCACAACTGCGATGTCGGCGGTGTTGCAGCGCTGGTGTTTCCGGTAGGCTAGTGCTTGAAGCCGATCTCGGGCAGGTTGAACTTACTCGAGATTCAAGTACCGATGCCTACGTTACAGACGTTAATTTCGCGTCACAACTAGACGAATGGCTAAGTTTAGGTGGCCAGCCGATACGGAGCCACAACCACTTAAGGGATACTTCTTGATCTCCTTCTACACCATGTTGGTCAGCAACTAGACTGCTTAGCAAGGCGAAATCCTGCGCTTAAATCGACCTCCGTGTCCCCCTCATTCTCGTCCTGGGGGAAAAGAGACCTCTACATGGGTCCAATCATGCACGTTTCATTGTTAGAAACCCTAAAAATATATTGACCGCGTCCCTTTTAATTAGGAGAGGGTCCTCAACTGAGCGAGAGTGACAACCTGTTGGGGTTCTCTCATACGGCTTGTCCACAAGCAGTTTTGCCCGTGGGAATGGTCAGTTTCCTTGGTTTCAGCCGGTGCGTCTTGCAGTCTACAGCTGGTTCGGGGTGCATCGCGGCCTTTGACGACCCTGCCGACGCCGCCGTAGGTACAAAGGATCAAACATCGGCGACTAACGTTTGAAGAAGAACACCCCATTCAGTACTTCCCTGCACTAAAGACCAGTCTTTTCATGAGCGAACGGTTCCACCGGTCAGCGGGGGAGTGCGGCGCCCGTTAATTTGCCGTTACGCCGGGTCGCAAAAATGGCAGTCCGTGACAGTATGTATGCAAGCAAACAAACAAGTCGCCCGACATTCCGATCTTCTTGTTACCGTTCGCACATTCTGCTTGCTGGATAGTTTCCTCGTAATTGCGAAAGATAGAAGGGTTGAAGCTTGGGCTACCTGGGTTTAGCTTTTAATCGACTCTTGAAACATAGAGGGAAGTTTAAACGAGGAAGTTTTTCCTTCTCGGCAACTTGCAAAATTCTGTGAGGACTTGTTCTGGGGTCACTTGAAGTTCTCGATGGATGCTGAGCAGTGATAGTCCGGTCAATCTGTCGTTGTTCATATGATTTCGAAGGTAGCTCTTCAGCCTTCTCAGTGTGGAAAAAGTCCGTTCCGGGGTCGACGTCGACACGGGTAAAGTCGCCAGGATAGAAAGTAGGCTGTGGATGTTCGGAAAAAAAGTCGCGGTTGCACATCTCTAAGGCCTGTAAAGCACAAGCTGGGCGATTCTTTTCTTCGATCTGGCAGCATTTGTTCACCCCACAGTGTGAACTCTGCTTCGATGACATTAGCGGAAGGAATGTCGCCAAGGTAAAACTGCACTGCATCATCAATATCAGAAAGGCTAGCCGATGCGCAGAATTTCGGCAGCAGCATGTTAAGGCCAACCACGACCTTCTTATGGGCATCGAACCGGTCTCCTTAATGGGAGGTTCGAGTCAGCCAGCAAAGGCAGATACACATTCCTCCGGTAGGACGCTTCTGGGAGTAGCAGAAGGTACGGTTGCTTCTGTGCATCTGCCTGCCAGTGGATGCGTGGATAGGGCCATCTCATCCAACATTTGTGATCTTCAGCAAAGAGAGCGACTTCAGAAAAATCTTATTAAATTCCGTTCCGCACTAGCCCTTTTGTGGAAAGAACGTCTATAACATTCTTTACGTGATCGCACGCTTGAGCCAAGTCACAGTCAATTTTTTGAAGAAACTTGCAAAGTGGCAGTGTCAAAGAGAAGAGGTCGCTACAGATCTGAAGCGAAACGACAAACTCGGGCTTCGTAATGGCATTGAGCAGTTGAGAAGCTTTGATGAAGTATCAGATGACGCGGCATCTTCTTCCAAATATTCGAGGAATTGTACAATAGGCACGTACAGTTCAAGGAAACGCTGAAGTGCATCGTGACTCTCTACCCACCTTGTTTGGCAAAAGGAGAGAACTTATTTTCTTTTTCTTGTGTTAACTCTTCTACTTTGTCTCGCAGTTGGTTCGTCCTCTGTGGCGAAGCTCTCACAAACGTACAGGTTGAGGATACAGTTCCCAAACAGTTGGCGGATGCTGGGAGTTGCATGCGTGAAGCAGAGCAAGGTTCAACGAGTGGGCGCTACAATGCACGTACAACGCTTTGGGCGCTGTTTGGACGAATGAAGCTTGAACACCGTTAAGGTGGCCGCTCATTGATGCCGCGCCGTCGTATCCTTGCCCGCAAAGTAGGTTCAGGTCAAAGCCATGACCTCTAAGGCTGTTCAGGATTGTGCTCGCCAGCGCCTTGCCAGTGAGATCGTACACGGGAACGAAATCTACAAAATCTTCTTTAAGTATGGGCACTCCCGACGTGTCGTGTCCAACGTACCTTACAACATAGGGAAATGTGGGCGGTGCGAGATATATCAGTGGCCTCGTCAGCTAGAACTGAAAAACACGAACCTGAGTTGACGTTTTCAACTATCTTTCTTTGTATGATTTTACCACAGAGGGTGATCAACTCATTTTGAATTTTTGGGCTCGTGTACAGCGCATTCGCCGGAGATGTTTCCATGTGAGCTCTCAAGGCGGCATCTCCACATTTTGCTCTCATCCTAAGCAGTGCGCGGAAATTTCCATCATTTTTCAATGGCAGCACTTCAGACATATTTATCGGACCAGAGTTGTCTGTGCCGCGAAGCGGTACTTCTTGCCTGCCACAGAAAAGGATTGTTTCTATTATTGGCAGCAAGTTCTTGCGGTTTTCTTCCGCCTGCTTTTTAAGACCGTGGTCAAGTTGTGTTAAGATGTCATGCTGTGAGCGGGACCGGACTGCTAAAAAGTTCTCCGATAGCGTTGTTGACATGGCGTGATAACTGCTGGATGCGTGGCTCTTAAAGGCGTCCATGGCTTTCTTGTAATTGGTGAACTCCTTAGTTACAAAACATCCCAGCGCTGGTGCTCCCCTTTTCCTGCACACTCGCTTGCGAAGACTACGCAATACTTGCATAATGCTCCTTGAAGCTTCTCTGAATAAACAAGGCCATGGGTAACGATCTACCCAGTGAGGTTGGAACTTCAGATTCCTTTTCCCTGTGGCTGGATAATCATAGTTAGCCGGAGGGGTCCACGGATTGAGCAGCAGCTTCTCCGTCGTCTCTGGATCATTTACATTATTGCTTTTCGAGGCAAACAGTCCCAAGTCCAAAATATTCGCACTCGTCGCACAGAGGGGAGGCGAACCAGAATGTGTAGGTGCCATGCCACTCACCTTCCTTGGGCATTGCCCAGTGGTAAAGGCGTCACTTTGCCCAGCGTTGACTGTAGAACAAAGGTCACTTGGAGTTGCACTGCGGCCACCATCATTTTCCGGCGGCGCATGGGTGTCCTGCTTGTGTTCGTTCTCAGGTGATTCACATAAACCGGTGCATTCTCCTGAGTCGCTACAGAAGTTCCGACGCGCTTGGCTTTCCACCAGTGCTGAGGAGGGCGAAGTTTTATCCTTCGAAGGAGGCGGTTCTTCTCCGTCCGCTTCATCGGTTCGAACTTTCTTGAAGTAAGACGCAAGACTCCTTTGCTTCGTTGTTGCAGAGTGTCTTGCAATCCTGTGCACGCACACAGAAGTGGCCAGTGGCTCCAAAAAGACGTTTGCGACTGCTTCGACTGCCTGGCGTGAACGGCGGGCGATGTTTTCTTCCTCTCTTATCCACTTTACAGTGGCTAGAATGTAGAAGTGTGATGAACGCGCCGGCTCCCGCGTGGCGCATGTGTTTTCTGAACGCCGCTACAGCTGGTGTGCATGCAGGACCATTATTGTACTCCCGCTGCAGCAAACTGGATTAACGCTACTTAAAGACCTTTTCACAGAAGACTCCATGGGCACTCCATACTCCCCTTAATATACGTGACCCCCCAAGAATGCACTGCCGAGACATTTGCACTCCCGTGGTACAGTCCAGAAAGCAGGTGTTGCTCCGTTCCTGTGAAAAAGTCACCTTTTCACAGACGGCTCCCTGGGCGCCTGCATAATTCTCTCTGGGCTGCGCTAATTAAATAGCCGTGACCCCCCAAAAATGCACTTGTAGGCTGTGACGTCAGCCTCTGTACTCCCGCGCGCAGCCCAGCTTGGCGGCGTTTTTTCTCTCCTGTGAAAGTTGACCGCTGTGCCGGATTGTGTGCCGGCTGTATCCTCGCTTTGTGTGCTTTGTAGGGAGGCGCATATACCTTGTGTGTACAGAAGAGGTAGATTTCCTTGCGTGTGGTTAAGGTTGTTCGAAGTTGCTCGGATATGCCAGTCTTCAGTAGATGTCATCTTCGATGATTCGTTTCGGTGGCGAAGACTACGTTTGAGAAAAGTTTACCCTGCAGCCTGCGTCCTCGGAATGCGCCGCTGAGTTTTTCCGCTTAGGGGTTTCGTTCCCTGGCAAATTTGCGCACGTCGTGTTGGTGTTGCCGTTGCTGTCGAACTGTTTACTTTCACAGAAGGAGACGCGCTTTCGTAGAAACCCAAAGCCGACACGTGCGGTCCGCACAGACGGATAACTTCTCCGCGGCAATGCACAAGGAAAGCATCTGGAATCAATAAAGGAGCTGCTACGGGGTGAAAGACGAAAAAGAAAAGACTCGAAGGAACGCGAGGGCGAAGTGCAAGCTGTACAAATAGGGCAGGTGCGCGTGCGGGGGAGGGAGCGCTGAGGTGTTCTGGTAGGTTTGAAGAAAGGAAGAAGAGGGAAGCAATGCCAGGAAAGTTGCAGTGTAACTTTGGCAGCTGGGGGTCGCTGTGAAGGCGTGTAAATATTTTAGTATCACCCGAAAAGTTAAAGCATCAAAAAAATTTCGGGGGGGGTCAGAACCCCCTCAACCCCCCCCCTAGTTACGGGCCTGCCTTTCCCCTTCGCATGCGCTTCTGGGTATCGCTAATAAGCGTCCTAGGATAATGCTGTCGTTCCAGTGCATCAACTACGCTTTCCACTCCAAGGGGTTTATTATTATTATTTGCAAATAAAGTCATTTCACCAACGTGCACGAACAGGTAAACTGATGCAACAAAGTGAGGCGTACACAGAGAAGGCTGGTGTTGGGCCATCTTTAGGTTTCCTTCATCTAGGGTTTTACCACGTGCAATTTTGACTACCCGCGTATGGCTTCGCATTTGTTTCATTAAATAAATCCTATCATTTGGTTTGTTATCGGTTACAGATTTTGTACAGTAACGTAGAGTAACGACGTTACTTTTCAGAGTAACTGTAACTGTAACAAGCTACTTTTGTAGACTCCTGTACTGTAACAGATTTACTTTTGGCTTAGGTAACTGTAACTGTAACACTGTTACTTTTCACTGGTAAGTGCCCATGACTGATATATATATATATATATATATCTATATATATATATATATATATATATATCTATATATATAATATTATATATATATATATATATATATATATATCTATATATATATATATATGTATATATTATATCCACTGCCTTTCGCAAACCGCGCCCGATGGAAGATTCAGACTATTTCAGATCTTCTCATAGGCTTGAGCGGCGCAAACGCGAACACGAGTTTATTCTGGGACTCACGCGGCTGCCTAGCGATAGACTCGAATGTTCGATGACACATGTATAATGCAGGCGCGCCTAACAGCAGATCAGATTTATCGACTGTCGACGCTCTGTTCGCCACTGTCAGTCTTACAGCTTGAATGGCTTGTACTTACTCCTTTAATTTTCCGGGCGACAGGTTCACCGAAATAAAGAGTTTTCGCCTCGAACACACCGACTGCTGCCTCGTCAACGTCACGACCACGTGACAATATTATTAAGAGAATGTGGCCGGCCTGCAAGCAACAGTTGATGAGACAGAATGCGACCTAACGATGTCCGCAGTTATGTCTCCGGTGCGACTTGTGATCATGATATATACCGTGTTGCATATGCTGACATGTTATCAATAATGTATCTGAAATATCTGTTTCTACTTTCAGATTCATAACTGTTCTTTTATCGTGAGCTACAGTTTTCTTACGCTTCGTTCGATCATGTAATCGCTGCTGCAGTCTTGCAGCCAACGTGATTATGAAAAGAAAAGCAAGGATGAAAACGTACGCGCACTTTCACACGTTGCCGTCCGCACTCGTTATCACACATAGATATGCGCAATCTCCCGCTTCTGGAATCCTATTCGTCACCTAGTAATTGCGGCACACAGGCAGCACGCAGTGTCGTGAAGTATTTTGCGTTCACGTTAGCAGTGACTCCACACACATGGGTTCAGATGTTTTAGTTTACTTCACACTGAGCTTTTGTGTACGTTTTCTTTGTCGTCTGGAGCATTCTCGTTAGGTGATGAAATTGAATTAAGCTGTCCCTTTGTTCTTTTTCTTAATGCGAGTCATTTTTTAGCGAACCTTTGGCACTTTGAGCGTTTCTATCTATCTATCTATCTATCTATCTATCTAGCTATCTATCTAGCCGACTACGTCTGGGTGCTCTCATGGTCACCTCCTTACTTGGTGTAGACCAAAATTGTCATGGGAGGGTAAGATGATTGACGAATATGACAGTCGGGTCATGATATAAATAACGTGAAAATCTTGTCGCGTACGTCGTCAAACGCTTCCCTCCAGACACGCGTGGCACATACCGTGTAACCACGGGCCGCGGTGTGCGGGTATGTGCCACAGGTGATTGGCAGTATCAGAACGGTGGGAACAGACATTGCTAATTTAAATGCGGAGCGTCCACCGCGGTGGTATAGCGGTTACGGTGCTCGGCTGCTGACCCGCAGGTCGCGGGTTCG
Organism: Rhipicephalus sanguineus; assembly: GCF_013339695.2. Classification (NCBI taxonomy): domain Eukaryota; kingdom Metazoa; phylum Arthropoda; class Arachnida; order Ixodida; family Ixodidae; genus Rhipicephalus; species Rhipicephalus sanguineus. The sequence goes on from NW_023616112.1 coordinate 47,879, forward strand.
ATCCCGCCGCGGCTTGTCGCATTTCGATGGAGGCGAAATTGGTAAAGGCCCGTGTACTTAGATTTAGGTGGCACGTTAAAGATACCAGACGGTCGAAATTTCCACGAGCCCTCCACTACTAGGCTCGCCTACTCAGAATCATATCGTGGTTTTGGGACGTAAAACCCGAGATATTATTAAATACGAGAGCGTTAAGAAAAGCCGACATCGGCAGCGTTGATCCAACGAATGGAAATAATAAACATTAGGATCCAAGTAGGGAATCGAACCCAAGCATTCTGCGTGGCAATCAGGTATTATACCACAGCCATGCCAGGTCTACAAAACTGGTTTGGAAAAAACAACCTATGCAGGCGTAATGTCGGTGCACACGCGGTTGTGGTGCTGGCTACCTAATTTTACAGAAAGCAATAAACACTACATATGCGCTCCATTACGATACGAGGCATAATATCATATTAGCGCTATAATGTTCTGCAAACTTAACAAAACCGCAACAGCAGAGCGACAAAGACAAAGTGAAGAGACCGTGAATGCGGGTGCAGGTGAAGAGAAGAAAGAAGAGAAGATGGCGATGATGTAGCATCAATAAACTACCGAAGGCGCACTGCTTTCGTGGACTTTTAAATTTGGCGCAGCCGAGTAAAGAACAAGATGTGGGTGATGTTAATAATAATATCTGGGGTTTAACGTCCCAAAACTTAAATATGATTATGAGAGACGCCGTAGTGGAGAACTCCGGAAATTTCGACCACCTGGGGTTCTTTAACGTGCACCTAAATCTAAGTACACGGGCCTCAAACATTTTCGCCTCCATCGAAAATGCAGCCGCCGCAGCCGGGATTCGATCGACGCCATAACCACTAGTCGAGCGCCATAACCACTAGACCACCGTGGCGGGGCTGTGGGTGACGTTCAACGTGGTACAGCGAGACGGCCAGCCTATCGCGACGGGCTACAAGCTCCACGGAGAAGACTTCGTGCCTGCACAAGAGGAGGCAACAACTCCGGCTCTACTTCCAAGGCCGACGCAGCACTGGGCGACATCATCGCTAAAGGTACCACGACTATTAACATGGATCTCGAGGAGCTAAGTCGCCTGACTAAGCAAGATCTCTGTAATACCCTTAGCCTCGACTCAAATGCATTTTCTTCAACTCAGACATTGTCAGATGCGATGTTGCAACTTGTTGAATTGCAAAGTCAACAAGCCCAACGCCAAGAAGCCCTTTTAAAGGGGTCGTGAAAAGAAATGAACCTGCTGGTTGTAATTTTCCCTGCTTGAACAAGGATTAGACATGCCGATTCCGAAATATTTCGGCGCTATTCAGTCCCTAATTAATGACGCCCGTTTGAAATCGCAGTTTTCTTGTGCTCCTAAACGACTATGCGGCCCTACCGGCCGCCACAGACACTAACGTGTGATGTCATGCTAAGGGAAAGTTATAAACACAGCGTTAGCTTTCTTTTGCTCTAAAATAGTAGATTTATAGGAACCTAGAAAAGAAACAAATAACACAACTTTCGCGCTCTGAATTGTATACTGTGCAAGTACAGCACTTGATCTGCTTGCTTCCGCTTTCGAGTACATCCGGGCTCCGTCATGTGTGTATTGTTGCCTTCGCTCGCCGCATGGTGCAGCGTTCCAGTTTTTTTCTTTCTGGTTGCGTTAGGTTGTGTTTTACGGCGTGTTTTGGACAGCTTAGTCCTCGCTATGCCACCATGTGCGTCGTCAGACAGTGCCGTACAACGTATCAAAGTGGAAACACGTTCGCTTTCACAAGCTGCCGGTATCTGCCGGCGTCACAATCGAAACGGTATGATGCTACGAATCTCGGTCAACTATGGCCCAGCAAACATCGCTGCATCGCCATGTTTTGTGGATGACAGAGACTTTTCATTGGCTGACTTAAAGTGACGTCAGCTGTACAGTTGAGGGGAACGTGTGCAGGGAAATCGTAATCGTGATTTTATAGTTGTTAAATCAACCCGGACGATGAAACGAGTCAAGGTATAGCATTGCATGGACGACCTGGATTCCGAATGCCACTAGTTGAAGATTTTCGGAAAACGTTTCACGACCCCTTTAAGTACACTCGCAGCATACTTTAAAGTCGGAGCCCAAATAGAGCCAGAAGTATTTGACGGCATCTCTTCTAGTGTTCACACATGGCTTGACCACTACGAATACGCCTGCGAAAAAAATTCTTGGTGCTCGGACTTGGACCGCGTGTTCCATATGTCGATTATTTAGGCTGGAAATCCCAGGAAATGGTTCGATATCTGTATCGTAAAGAACAAAGAACCACCCTGCTAGGCGTGCGCAGGGTTCCCCATCAGGGGGGGGGCAAAGGTTCATCGCAGCGCCCCCCCCCCTACTAAGTCAATGTATGGCGCAGATTTTACGTCCCCCCCCCCCTCTTAGGTGACTAGAAGGGTCAATGTACGGGGCAGATTTTGCGCCCCCCTCTTAGGGGATTAGGGTGGGCGGCCGCCCTGCTCCCCCTGTGCGCACGCCTATGAACCCTGGTGTGCATGGAAAGACAGCTTTCGTTCTGCTTTTCAAGGCAACGTGCTCGAGTTGTGGGATGACGCGCTTGCATATAGACAGAAAGAAGGAAAGTTTTCTGAATATGTCTTCGAGAAGTGTCGCCTAGACTGCAAACCGTTTCACACCCTTATAGGTGTATTTGCGATAAAACACCTATCGTACACCCTTCTTTTCTGTCAATATTATCCGAAAGGGTGTAATGTCTTCATTGCACACCCTTCGCACACCCTTTTTTCATTTTTGGGTGTACAATGGGTGTATGTTCTGTTAAACACCCATGGGTGTTCTTTGGATTTTACACCTATGGGTCAATTCACGCAGTGAATTGAACGATAGGTGTAAACAGGTATCGCTGTACTGCTTAATGCAATTAACTGTGACACTGAACACCACGGGCAACGCCTCCTGAAACCACGGGTCACCACCCTGTTCGACAGAGCGTCTTGGCGCAGGATACTGTTTCGCGAGGCACCTGAGTGTGAAGCTACCTGCTCGTGAATCAGTAATGGTTCACCTTGGTCTGCTAAGCTTGCCACTCAATTTTCATTCTTTTAGTTGTGCATCACAAGTGTGCTGTAATTGCAAAGACGCATGTATTTTGCCTACTTTATTAGGCAAGTGGTAGTGAAAATAAAATATAGCATTGTCGTGCCTGAGGTTCTGAATGCAGTGAGTCAACCGATGTTACTTATTTTGAGCTCACATATATATAAGCCTTTACATCCCGATTTATTTTGGAGAAATCGTTTCCAAAATAATTTCATTTATTGCTTGATTGGATTGACACGTTGAATGAATGCCCGAAATATATTCGGAATAATATATGTATTTGTTTAGCATTCATAAGCATTTGTTCAGTTTAGAGACAGTTGGCTTCACTGCACTGTGATCATCGCAAACACCTCTCCTAACGCTTAATCTATAGCATACATATACAGTGAAATCTCGTTGACACGATTCTGCATAATACGTTTTTCAGCCTAATACGTTCTCGTTTTTATTTCCTGCCAACATCCCTTGAAAATAATGCATTTTCATGCGTTTAATACCATCACATTTTTGCCAGAACTGGATAATACGACCGCGAAAGTGGATCTTGACCGATATATCGAGAAATTTTGCGTTTATTATTCGCTATGACAGCTCGCACCGCGTTCCAACAACCCACGATCTGCGCGTAGCAGAGCCGCTGAGACCACAGCAGCATCAGTTTAGCGGCGAAAAGATCGCTGCTAGGCGATCTTTTCTTTGAGATTATATATATACATATATATTGCCGCTTTGTGAGGGTCTCCCCTCCAGTGAAGGGAGACTTTAAGCCCTGCTTGTAGTCAAGCAGCCCTTACTGTGTCGTCGCAATGCTTACTGCGATTCAAAAGCATAACAAAACATAACACTGCCGCAGAAAGAAAGCTGCGCCCACGCGACCCAACAACGGCCAGGGCGCCACCTCCTCGGCCGGCGCAGCCGCCGCGCGTGCGCAGCGCGCGGAACAGCTCTATCACCACGTGACTTATGCAACGCGCTCAGACACGCCGCCGGACTCCATCGTTTTCTGCGTGTGTTGTGCATCGCCTCCCGATCGGTCGAGTTTTGCAGTCGGTGTTTCGGTTGTTTGAAGTGTGCCTGCGCTGTGTGCTCGTCCTTTACCTTCTGCCAGTGCTGCTTATTACGAAGATGCACTATACTCAAAGGCAGACCTGCAGCTTCATATCTGGATCACTCGAACTGAAACGGTATGTACCACTATCACGTTGCTACGGCCAGCGCTTTGTGAACTCCGAGAGCGCGATCTAATGCCGTTAACTAAGCCTTTCTTAACTGGTTGACGATCGGTGAGCATTTGTTAACGTAGCGAGCAAATGTGAGTGTATTGTTTCATCGGGATGAAGGCAAAGTTGTGTGACATTAGGCGCGGGCAAGCTTTGCTTTGTTTGGTGTTGAAAGCAGTGTGCGCATGCGCGGCTGTGATTCGGAAGGGGATTTGAACGCAGTTGTGGCGGTGCCCTTGGTGCCCTCCTGTCGGCGGTGGTGTTGGAAGGGGCCCCCGCTCTCGATGAACCACTATTTTAATTTAAGAATAGTTGGGTTGTGACGGCGCCTGTTACCTCTAAGCGTCAAGCGTGTCTAAGGCGCGTATGCTTCGGCCTTTTGGTAACTCAAGTGCATTTTTTTTTTCGCACAAGAAAAAAAAAAAACAGGACAGTAAACAACGACGTGGTGTCCGCGTCGTTCTTTTCCGTCCGTGTTCGTTTTGTGCGCTAAAACTACCGTGATGCTCGGGTTGATGCGTGTGGCTCATTTTAACGCAGCATGTTGCTTCGTTTTAGGTACGCCGCGCGAAGCTCGCCTAAGTGCTAATACATTCCGTTTCGTTAAATTCGTACCGATGTTTTAATTCATCCGTAACATAGGTTTCCTGATAATGCCGGCACCCGTGCACGGGGAGCCGTTCGTTAAACTTGACTTGTGTTCGAATGAATTTTTCATGTCTATATGTGGCCGAATCGCCTTAACTACCTGGACTGTGCTAGCGCTAGTTCGAGCATCAGTGTGCACTTAGACGTGCGCAGGGTTCCCCATAAGGGGTAGGGAAGTAGGAAGGTTGATCGCTGCCCCCCTCCTCCCGCCTTACTAAAAAGTCAAAGTATTGGGGCAGACTTTGCGCCCCCCCCCCCCCTATGTCTGAATTCACTAGGAGGGGGAGGGGTGCACCCCCCCCCCCCTTCGTGCGTACGCCTGAGTGCCCGCGTTCGAGCACAATTTATTTTATTCTATTTGTTTCCATTATGTCTAGCTTTCGTTATTTTGTTGTGGTTATTAAGAGTTATATGCGCCTCGCCTCGCTTTGGCGTTGTAACTTCGCTACTTTTACGTGTACAAACATTAAAAAACGCAGTTTGTACGACCACCTCCAATGATATTATTTGGTAAAAGACAAGCCTAGTGATTTATAAGATATTTTAAATTCTCCAATCATCTTCAAGGCTGCAAGTTGCAGCCTTGAAGAGAAGTCCTTGTGCATAGTTTTGTTTTATATGCTTTTTATCGACGTGCAGGAATCCTTCATGCCACTAAAGAATGCTCCTTTTTCTTTAAAAATGCAGATGATATTTGTCAAATAGTACTTCCTCTTTCCCAAACAAGCTAATTGCACGTAGAAAAGCTGTTAATTCTCTCCAGTTCCATGTGGGGCATGTTATGAGCTTCATATTTGGGTGGTACTATCGTGAACAATATGAGCTAGAACACGCGAGCGCGTGGCGAACAGCCTTGTACCTTACGTCGGCTGATTCGCAGCGGCGGCTGTCGGAAACAAAGCGGAAAGGGCGCCGCGCTTCCACTAGCTGTTGACCCTCCTGCTTCGATATTGTTGATGCGAAACAGCATCTTAGAGAGTGTCAGTAGCCGCTAGCGGTGATATGAATTCCCATCAACGCGAACAGCCACATCAGACTAGGTAGCTGCTGAGATATCGGCTGTGACGTAGCCTGCCACGATGCGCAGGCCATGCTTGCGCATCGGTATCTCGGTGGTGTCGGCTGAGGATTTTGCTGCGCCTCATTTATTTATTTTGTTATCATTGCTAGCGGTCATTGGCACGCAATCAGCGGACATCTCGCAGCAACGCTAGCGAGGCGGGTGTACCAACAGTCAGCGGAACAGCGCCCCCCCTCTCCCCTCCTGTTTCGGCAGCGCCATCCACGTATCACCCTATCTCAGTTTTAAGGCTATTTTCCACGTGCTCGCATGTTCTAGCTCATATTACTCAGGATAGTACACGGTACAGAAACTGTTCTTTACTGAAACAAATAATTGAAGTCTGCGTAGCGCTTTCCAGGCAATGATCTTTTTATTTTTTATCATGCAGGGAGAGAGCGTTCCAATAACACCTTGCATTGTGTACGATGGCCCCGATCTTCCCTATGCAAGCAAGCTTTTCCTCCATGTGGACAAAGAACTGCTCTTCAGTGTGTCCAATGCCGAAGAATGAGTAGCTGCACTCATGGCAGCACATTGGCTGTTCAATATCGACTGCCATCACAAGGCGTTCGCCCCGCCACGGTGGTCTAGTGGTTATGGCGCTCGACTGCTGACCCGAAGGTCGCGGGATCGAATCCCGGCCGCGGCGGCTGCATTTTCGATGGAGGCGAAAATGTTTGAGGCCGGTGTACTTAGATTTAGGTGCACGTTAAAGAACCCCAGGTGGTCGAAATTTCCGGAGTCCTCCACTACGGCGTCTCTCATAATCATATCGTGGTTTTGGGACGTTAAACCCCAGATATTATTATTATTATCACAAGGCGTTCAACGTTCTCGTCGCTGTTGAATGGCTCCGTCTTGCCCAGTGGGTAATGACTCCGAGGACGCAAGTAGTAAAGCTCCTGAACATTTTCAAGAAAGCCTAGAAAATAGGCCTTAGCTTCTGCTTAAAGTATGTCGCCACCTGTGATTAACTCGAGCTTAAGCTATAAAGTTATATTTTCATATCCCTTTCCGACCCCGTGACCAGTGTACTGGACATAACAAAAAAAAGCGGAGCAGAAAAGCAAGCAAAGCCACAATCGAAGCCGAAACCACTTTGACAGCTTGTGTAAGAGTCGAGAAATATCTTTTTGAATGTAGGTCCTTCTTCAGCCCCATTTTCTTATGGGGGCGCATCAGAGTAATGGTGTAAATCAAGAGGAAACGCGCGCGCATGGTGTGCTCAAGCATACAAAATTATTTGAGGAGTTATCTTCGCGCAGTTCAAGTAACTTAAATCGTGCGAGCTGATTTATGCCCTCTTGAAACAATGTTGCAAAAAGGTAGCTTTTGTAATCAGAAGTTTGCTCGCAATGCGAGATTGTATTCATGTCCAGTGCACTGGACACCGGGATGCAATTGGCGCGCATTGTGCTAAACATGGAGGAGAGAAAAGAAACTAGGAAGCATGTCACGTGAAAATCTTGAAACCCAGTCATAAAAATTGAACCAGGAGCACGCTGGGAATTCTACCAAGAGCCTGGAGCACGAGGAGGCAGCGGCGTCGGAGGACGTTGGCTCGTGGACGCTCAGCGCGTTGCCTCCTAGCTTTTTACCCCTTCGTGGTGCTGAACGCTATGCACGAAAGTTAACGATAGAATTTTTTTTCTTTTTCTCAAGTCAAAACAGACCATTTTTATGTTTTAAAAGACAATTAACTTTGTGACAAGAACAACAGCAACATTTTTTCAAGGAAGAAAGCAGAATGTGTGTACCCATAAGTGGAACAAATGAATCCTAGTGTCCAGCATACTGGACATGATTCTCCCGTGAAAACTATTGTACCTACGGTCTCCCTTATTTTTTTGCATGCTTTTCAATAGCCTCTTAGCTAGAAAGGAGCACTGAAAATTTTTGTTCTAACCTACGAAAAATTCGGGACTGAAAGGGATATGGTAACTAGTAGTTATTTGTTTTACATTATACAGAAACGAATACTATGGCGGTACTAGTATTTCATTTCAATTTCTTGCTCATTTTCTTGTGACATTTTAATACAAGCCATTTTGTCTCTGCCGATTCCAACATGTTCTCGCAGGTCATTCCACTTTGTGGTTATTGGCTTAGTTTTTATATTCAAAGGACTTTGTGACTTTTTTGCAGTAATTTTAATAATTGAGATCTTTTGCTATTGAAACTTTAGCTTAACAAAACTGCCAGTACTTGTCAGTGAAATCAGTGCATCGAATATTGTTTTAAAATTTATTTTTGAGCTATATGACAAGCTTTAAGTTTTGTCAATATTTTTTAAAGGAAATAAATACTCGTTTTATTCAATTACCAATGATTCTGTTGTCTTTGCTTGGAAAGGGATAATCTTTAAATTTCTCTGAACATGCCCGTGTAAAATTTGATTCAACTGTTGTTATGTAGGTAATGCTTCTGCAGTGCTGTCGTGGTCATAACGTCCCTATTTCCATGCATTTCCTGCATATTACCGCATTCAGCATGCGCTGCAACGTGCGCGTCATGGCCCGATTGCTCACTTTTTTGTGTTGGAGCCACAATCCATTGCTTTTGAGAAAGTGGGAAATATTTCATAATTCCAGCAATGTGCACAGTTTTCTACTTCACTCATGTACTTTCCCAGAAAAGAGATAATTGGAGGCCTGCTGTGGAAACCGACATTCTGAGTCCTTATAATGTTGCGTGAGTTGTTACGGAGCATTGATACCCTGCTCGTGTATCAGCTACAGCTGTGTGATGACAGTGTTTACCCTACTAAGAAAGTCGACAACAGGCACAATGGTGTGGGCACTGCTGGAATTTTGAAACTTGATCAATCCACTTTCTCATCAAGGGATTGCACATTTCTGAACTATCTCCTTAACAGGAGAACGACCAGACCGTACCTTGTGTGTTCCAGTTGATTTCAAACACATACACTGATGTTATGTAGCCCATTTAAGACGATGGCACCTTATTTTATCAACTGCATAAGTGCAGGTATAAGAAGTGGCACCAATATTTCCCTTCTTGGGAAGGGCAACTACAGCGGGAAAATTCATTCTTGGGTGCGCCCAAAGGGGCCAGGTGTCTGTAGTGCCCTAAGGGGGCTGACATGGAAGAAGGTTCATTTGTGCTTCTCCCTGTAACTGCTACCTTTTCGAGGGCGGTTTCATCTATTACACCCCACTCGCACGGGTGTAGGTTGTTCTAAGACTCATTGCACTATACGGCTGTGTTACAATGAAGCATGTTAAATTGAATCCCTCATTATGAAGTGGAAATCACGCCCTTGCTTCATATTTTGACACAAACGCCTTGGTCATTTGTGCTCCATGTGATTAGTGCTCCTTGTTTGGCGGCATACGCGATGCCGCTCCGCACACTCGAGAAAGGTAATTGAATACCGTAGAATTTGTCTCGGATGCACGAGCTCTGTGTTTATAAAAGCTCGACTTTATTTTGTACTATTGGATAACTGTGTGGACATCTTGCAGTATGTGTCAACACATTTTAGGTAATGACTTTGCATTCAGTCACGATTGCACTGTATATGTAAGGGCCATATATGCCGTGCTTCATATGCATCATAAAATCAGTGCTGCTGCCAGCATTTTCCTTCTGTGACAGGAGCCACTATAATAGGTCATGCGCCCTTGAAAGGACTAACTAAAGGGTAAGCTTTCTAGCGTTTCAATGGGAGCCAACTGGGAGGGGGAACCACTCGAATTATGGAAATTTTTGCCTGGGTGTTTGGGTGTAATTGTGCATAAACACCCTAACGCCCTTTTCCTCGTTTGGGTGTAATGTGCTTTTACACCCTACACCCTTTTTTTCATTTAGGTGTAATATGCTTTTACACCCAACCACACCCATTGGGTGAAAGTTTGAAATTACACCATTGTATAGGTGTAATCCTGCTTGGTACACCTATTTTTTGGGGTGTAGGGGTGTGAGTTATAGACACCAAGTTACACCCATACGGGTGTAAAGTGGTTTACAGTGTACTTCAACTCGCAGAGCCTAAACTTCCGGAATCAGCCATTATACCGCTTGTAAGGCTTGGAATGACGATAGAATGCCGGCAGCAGACACAACTCATGTCACCGAGCTCTCTAGAAGACCTTCTTTGTATGATAAAGAATGTTATTGTCACAGATACCTGTGTAAAAACGAGGGTCACATCGCGGGAAGCATCTGAACCTAAAGGGACTGACAACCAATTTTTAGGGCACCTATCTTATTTAGCGCAACGGAAAGCTAACTGGTCAGAGTGTCTATAGCCACGGAATGGTGACGTGGAAAACACGGTCAAACATTTTTAACGACAATTTTTCTATCTGCGGCGAATATGAAGTCTTATACACACTTGACAACACATGCTGCAAACAGTGAGTGCGAGGGCGGTTCGTGTTCAAGCGCAGCGGTTTACGGCGCATGCGTGCACACCGCACGCATGCGCCGCGGCTGGACATGGGCCACTGGCAGCCGCGAAAGCAGCGCCGCTTCTCACCGTGCAACTCCTTTTACTTCGTAGGCAGCACAGAACAAAGCGGGGATAGATAATAATATACATACTCTTTGAGGACCAATTATGGCGCGCATGACAGCATCTGACTACGTACAGCAAAGTGACCGTCTTCATAATCCTGCTTCAAGGCTCTTCCGCTAGGCTGTGCGACATACCGGTTTTTGTTACTTTTAAGCACGATTTAAAAGAATAATCCTACCCACAACGCGAAAAGGATGCTGGAAGCTGTCACTATATTTCATGGTCTTTTCATTTCTACCAGGATCTAATCACACGTCCTGTCAGTCCCTTTAAGGGTGCACGGCTACAGGACAAAGCATGCTACGAATTCATGCGCACTAATTGTCCTAGCGCTATACCTTCAAGAATCGCGAGACACTTCAGGGACTGCGAAGGCAGGGAGGCCACAGAAACTCGAACCCAACCGAGTAATGAAATAGAGGCTGTATTTATTACAAAGACACACATTTTGTATGCTACTATGCTTGTCAATAATCAAGAAGTGTCAGTAATTATTGATACTGGAGCATCTGTAAGCATGATAAATGAAAGAATTGTGTCACCATGATATCATCATGGGAAAGTCCATTCAGGTGTACGGCTACGACAGCACACGCAGGGATTTCTCCAGATGGACAAATGCTAAACTTCAGTTCAGCAGCCAGGAGGTCACAGTCAAATGTTTGGTGCTATCCGGAGTTGACTTTGACTTTATCCTCTCTCCGCCGGATATGAAGCGCCTAAAGATGAACAAACTGTGGGACGATGTAATAACAACGGATGAAGGCCAAAGGACGAACTATGCGATAGAATCCATGAATGATGTTGTGACCGAGACAAGTAGAATAGCTATGTGCCCTGATGACATCGCAGCCAAGTTACCAGAGCTAATATGCGTTGGAACATATCCACCACCGCCAACAACAATAGACCTTTTTCAAGCACTCGAGCGCCACCAACGGGTGCGCAAGCGCTCGGGAAAAGCGCTCATGGGAAAACCGAGCGCGCGGGCCTCACGCTTTAGCTTTCCGCTTAACGCCGTGCCAGCACTTGTCAGATCAAGTGAATGCGACAAGGTGTAACATGTTACTGCGTAAATCAGTCGTGAACTTCTTCCGTGTTTAACTACGACGGCCTCTCTACGTTTTCCATCTGTCTAGTGTTCCCGCGTGCCACTGTCGGACCACCTGAGCGGTTGCGAAGCGTCATCATTATCATTATTATTTTTTTTTTTTGGCGCCAGCATGCCCTACGGAATAAATTAAACAAAAAAAGACAGCTCGGTTTCTTAGACGAATTTCGCGAGCGGTCATTACAATTCGTGAATCGTGGATCCATCCGAAATCAACGCCCACCGACATTGTTGGCGAGCACAAGGTCAGGCTCTAATATTTAAAGATTGCGCGAGACAGCATGCACTTGGCAAAGTACGAAACATTGATTAGACAGCGTGCGCGTCGCTCGTACCGCATGTAACAAAAGATATGCTTTTATCACCATTTGTTGACACTTACAGCAGATGTTATATTTTACAAACGCCGGTTGTGTTTTCGCATATTGCCTCACATGTGATCACACTGTGGATATGTATAGTCGTGCTCGGGACCAATACGAAATTACCTTTTGAAGGCGATAGCGACTAAGTGCAGTCGGCAAGCGCAAGAGTGTTCATAAATGTTCAAGCGAAAAACTGTCGCTGGCAATACGATGCGTCTCGCTCGTGTCTGTACATTACGAGTAATCTTGAATAAACATGAATTCGGTTAGATGGCCGACATTTACATCTCTAACCTACATCTTTTAGATGTAAGTTATCCTAGCGTTGCAGTGGCCACTGTCGCTGAACGTTTAAAGAAGTCGGGTTTGTTGAGTCCGAGCATGGTTGAAATTCGGTAGCAAGAAACGTGTTGTATAAGTATTCCTTACATTCATTGCGTATCTCACACTCTGTGTAAGATTTGTTCCGCACTGCAGAGGAAGAATAAGCGAGTAACAGACAAGATGCGGACCGACATTTGTGTCGTAAAACGCACCAACAAATTCACTGACTGCCGTATACAGGTGTGGTGTATAAGGTTCCTTTTAGCTGCGGCCGCTTCCACGTAGGACAGACGCGCCGCTGTGTTAGAGATTATTGGAAGAGACCGCTAACCGGAGGCTCACCTCAGTCTTTCTTTACATTGCCGTGAATGTAAGTGCACGTCGAAGTTCGATGAATGCGCAGTTTTGTACGGGTACAGGAGTGAAGAAACGCGTTCAGTGAGTGAGGCATGGCATATATATAACAGTGATAGCGCATGCGTGAGTTAATCGTCGGTTAACTTGCATAAGAAAACAAATGCCTTAACACAGTTATCTGTCATGTAGACCCCCACGCGTGCCGGATTGATAGGTTCGCCTATTGAAACGGCATGTGCAGATAAGATTTCATTTTTTTCTTTTTTCGCCGTTGCGCGCCTTTAGTTCTTAGTCGGCGTCTGTGGAGTCTTGACTTCTTCCTTGTGTCCGTGTTTGCACGCCCTGTCTTTTAGGATGAATTCGGTGTTCCAGCTCACATTTAATACATCTTGATGATTAAAGCCTTGTATTTTCTGTAGAAGACAGGTTCCCCTAATTTACTAATCAGGCTGGTATCCATGTTATGTCTATTGATTACTATATCTGTAGGTATCGAATTATTTCTATCTGGCCATGCACATTTCACTCCATACAATCTCTCACCATATCTGCTCTTCTATATATTATAAGCGATCTGAATCGATGGTCTTAACTAGGAGCAAAATTTTTTTTACAGGAGTATATACCTCCGTGGCCATGTTAAGAACGTAAGAACACGGAAAATACTTACGATCATGCTTACACTTCTGGATGAAATTTGTCAAGACGATGGAAAGTCGAAGTACGCAGAAAAGTGCAGGCCATGTAGCGATTCACCATGGACAGTGTTAACATTTTTATTAACTTTTCAAGCAATGTGCACACAGTCATTTGAGCTAATGGTCATGGAAATTTAATATCGGCTGATACAATCTATGCAATAATTATACATCATTGGTGATTATGATTCGTGGGTTATTGTGGCGCGAGGGCCAGATGTGGCCAAAGAGCACAATGTCTGTGGTGTTAGCAGTGACCGATGGTTACAATGACAGGATGTAAAGAGGCCTAAAATCGCGCGAATGGTTACACGTCTTTAAATTGCTGAACTTAACCATTGAGTCCTTGAGACGATGGACAAAGAGCAACAGCGGAGAAACAGTCCGAGGTACAAACATAAGAGTTACACAGGACAAAGATCCATGTGGCCCACTTCGACAAAGCAACATGCTGATCCGATGGCCGACTGTGTGTGGAGCCTATGATAGCAAGAATTTCTGTAAGGTTCCATGGTCCAACGAATTTCGATGTTTTAGTGCGCGTGTTTACCTGCACAAACAGCGGAAGCAATACACAGATTGAGAAGCACAGCACTTGAAAATGGATACTTGCATTCATCGAAGAAAAATGATTCAGACAGGACAAATTACGAGCATGGTGAGCTAGCACCACGTACCAGCTTTATTGCGAGTCTCAAAACATAAAATCCATTGCATAGGCCACAGTGTTTGTTGGTGAGGGTAAACACCCACCCCTTTCCCACTTACTCGCGCTGTGCACTTTTGCAGCGGCGTGTTGAAGTTCTGAATTTGTGATGAGCGACATGCAAAGGAACAGAGGCCATGTATGAAACTCTCGCGTCCTACAAGAGAGTATACATGAAGGAAATATGTCAGATTAACAGGCAACACCAAACGAGCGCTTCAAACTTTCCCATACCCCCCCCCCCCCCCCAGCATCATTATACAACAAATCCACTCAATGTGTGAAGCATTCAATCTAAGATCAGACCAACGGTCAAAGCCAAGTAAAGAAGTGCTCTAACAGACTTTAAGGGAGGATGTCAAAGTGGCGATCACTCCGGAAACCAAACCGCCGTGATGGCGAACACAAAAATGTGGAAGCTTCACAAGCAGAGCCATCATGACCTGTCATTCAAAACATTTTGGCGGACGCAGTCAGAAATATGAGAGGACCGAGAATTTGTATGAAACCCTTCTTTGTGACAAGGAAACTGTTCTACAACAATTTCGTTGAAATGACGAAACAACCACACTGCAGCACACCCTGAAGCCAAAGAGGTGCTTCGAATGCTAAAAACACGATGACGTTTCACAAAATATAGGTGCAATGGTCGAAATAACCACCACGAAATCAAACCTCGGGACAAAGCCAAGGGGGCGTGTACCGATGCGACAAGACAAATACTGTGCAAATAAGTTCAATGAATCAAAGGCCGAAGTTCTAACCTCGGGACAAAGCCAAGCGGGGTTCTACCGATTCTACACGACGAATTCGGTGCAAGTAAGTTCAATGAATCAAAGGCCCGAATTTAACATCGGGACGAAGCCAAGCGGGCTTCTACCGATGCAACACGACGTGTTCTGTCCAAATTAGTTCAATCAAAGGCCCGAGTTCTAACCTCGGGACAAAGCCAAGCGGGCTTCTACCGATTCGACACGACGAGTTCTGTGCAAATAAGTTCAATGAATCAAAGGTCCGAGTTCTAACCTCGAGACAAAGCCAAATGGGCTTCTACCGATGCAACACGATGAGTTCTCTGCAAATAAGTTCAATGGATCAAAGGTCGGAGTTATAACCTCGGAACAAAACCAAGCGGGCTTCTACCGATGCAACATGACGAGTTCTGTGCGAATAAGTCCGATGATTCAAAGGCCCGAGTTCTAACCTCGGGGCAAAGCCAAACGGGCTTCTACAGATGCAACATTACGAGTTCTGTGCAAATAAGTTCAATGAATTAAAGGCCCGAGTTCTAATCTCGGGACGAAGCCAAACGGGCTTCTACCGATGCAACAAGACGAGTTCAGCGCAAATAAGTTCAATGAATCAAAGGCCCGAGTTCTAACCTGAGGTCAAAGGCAAACGGGCTTCTATCGATGCAACATGACGAGTTCTGCGCAAATAAGTCCGATGATTCAAAGGCCGAATTCTAACCTCGGGGCAAAGCCAAACGGGCTTCTACAGATGCAATTACGAGTTCTGTGCAAATAAGTTCAATGAATTAAAGGGTCGAGTTCTAACCACGGGACAAAGCCAAACGGGCTTCTACCGATGCAACACGACGAGTTCTGTGCAAATAAGTTAAATGAACCAAAGCCCCGAGTTCTAACCTCGGGACAAAGCCAAACGGGCTTCTACCGATGCGACGAATTTTGTGCAAATAAGTTCAATGAATCAAAGGCCCGAGTTTTAAACTCGGGACGAAGCCAAACGGGCTTTTACCGATGCAACATGACGAGTTCTGTGCAAATAAGTTCAATGAATCAAAGGCCCGAGTTCTAACCTCGGGAGAAGGCCAAGCGGGCTTCTGCCGATTCGACACGATGAGTTCTCAGCAAATAAGTTGGATGAATCAAAGGCTCGAGTTCTAACCTCGGGACAAAGCCAAGGGGGCTTCTACCGATGCAACACGACGATTTCTGTGCAAATAAGTTAAATGAACCAAAGCCCCGAGTTCTAACCTCGGGACAAAGCCAAACGGGCTTCTACCGATGCGACGAATTTTGTGCAAATAAGTTCAATGAATCAAAGGCCCGAGTTTTAAACTCGGGACGAAGCCAAACGGGCTTTTACCGATGCAACATGACGAGTTCTGTGCAAATAAGTTCAATGAATCAAAGGCCCGAGTTCTAACCTGAGGTCAAAGCCAAACGGGCTTCTACCGATGCAACATGACGAGTTCTGTGCAAATAAGTTCAATGAATCAAAGGCCCGAGTTCTAACCTCGGGAGAAGGCCAAGCGGGCTTCTGCCGATTCGACACGATGAGTTCTCAGCAAATAAGTTGGATGAATCAAAGGCTCGAGTTCTAACCTCGGGACAAAGCCAAGGGGGCTTCTACCGATGCAACTTGAGTTCTGTGCGAATAAGTCCGATGATTCAAAGGCCCGAGTTCTAACCTCGGGGCAAAGCCAAACGGGCTTCTACCGATGCAACACGACGAGTTCTGTGCAAATAAGTTAAATGAACCAAAGCCCCGAGTTCTAACCTCGGGACAAAGCCAAACGGGCTTCTACCGATGCGACGAATTTTGTGCAAATAAGTTCAATGAATCAAAGGCCCGAGTTTTAAACTCGGGACGAAGCCAAACGGGCTTTTACCGATGCAACATGACGAGTTCTGTGCAAATAAGTTCAATGAATCAAAGGCCCGAGTTCTAACCTGAGGTCAAAGCCAAACGGGCTTCTACCGATGCAACATGACGAGTTCTGTGCAAATAAGTCCAATGATTCAAAAGCCCGAGTTCTAACCTCAAGGCAAAGCCAAACGGGCTTCTACCGATGCAACATGACGAGTTCTGCGCAAATAAGTTCAATGAATCAAAGGCCCGAGTTCTAATCTCGGGACGAAGGCAAACGGGCTTCTACCGATGCAACACGACGAGTTCAGCGCAAATAAGTTGAATGAAAGCCTGAGTTCTAACCTTGGGATAAAGCCAAGCGGGCTTCTACAGATGCAACATGAGTTCTGTGCTAATAAGTTCAATGAATCAAAGGCCGGAGTTCTAACCTCGGGACAAAGCCAAGCGGGCTTCTACCGATTCGACACGAGGAATTCTCTGCAAATAAGTTCAATGAATCAAAGGCCTGAGTTATAACCTCGGGGCAAAGCAAACGGGCTTCTACCGATGAGACGCGACGAATTCTGTGCAAATAAGTTCAATGAATCAAAGGCCGGTGTTCTAACCTCGGGACAAAGCCAAGCGGGTTTCTACCGATTAGACACGACGAATACTCTGCAAATAAGTTCAATGAATCAAAGGCCGGTGTTCTAACCTCGGGACAAAGCCAAGCGGGTTTCTACCGATTAGACACGACGAATACTCTGCAAATAAGTTCAATGAATCAAAGGTCGGAGTTATAACCTTAGGACAAAGCCAAGCGGGCTTCTACCGATTAGACACCACGAATTCTGTGCAAATAAGTTAAATGGATCAAAGGTCGGAGTTATAACCTCGGGACAAATCCAAGCGGGCTTCTACCGATGCAACACGACGAGTTCTGTGCAAATAAGTTCAATGAATCAAAGGCCCGAGTTCTAACCTCGGGAGAAGGCCAAGCGGGCTTCTGCCGATTCGACACGATGAGTTCTCAGCAAATAAGTTGGATGAATCAAAGGCTCGAGTTCTAACCTCGGGACAAAGCCAAGGGGGCTTCTACCGATGCAACTTGAGTTCTGTGCGAATAAGTCCGATGATTCAAAGGCCCGAGTTCTAACCTCGGGGCAAAGCCAAACGGGCTTCTACCGATGCAACATGACGAGTTCTGTGCAAATAAGTTCAATGAATCAAAGGCCCGAGTTCTAACCTCGGGAGAAGGCCAAGCGGGCTTCTGCCGATTCGACACGATGAGTTCTCAGCAAATAAGTTGGATGAATCAAAGGCTCGAGTTCTAACCTCGGGACAAAGCCAAGGGGGCTTCTACCGATGCAACTTGAGTTCTGTGCGAATAAGTCCGATGATTCAAAGGCCCGAGTTCTAACCTCGGGGCAAAGCCAAACGGGCTTCTACCGATGCAACACGACGAGTTCTGTGCAAATAAGTTAAATGAACCAAAGCCCCGAGTTCTAACCTCGGGACAAAGCCAAACGGGCTTCTACCGATGCGACGAATTTTGTGCAAATAAGTTCAATGAATCAAACGCTCGAGTGCTAACCTCGGGACGAAGCGAAACTGGCTTCTACCGATGCAACACGACGAGTTCTGTGCAAATAAGTTCAATGAATCAAAGGCCCGAGTTCTAACCTCGGGAGAAGGCCAAGCGGGCTTCTGCCGATTCGACACGAGGAATTCTGTGCAAATAAGTTCAAGGAATCAAAGGCCTGAGTTCTAACTTCGGCGCAAAGCCAAACTGGCTTCTACCGATGCAACATGACGAGTTCTGTGCAAATAGGTTCAATGAATCAAAGGCTCGAGTTCTAACCTCGGGACAAAGCCAAGGGGGCTTCTACCGATGCAACTTGAGTTCTGTGCGAATAAGTCCGATGATTCAAAGGCCCGAGTTCTAACCTCGGGGCAAAGCCAAACGGGCTTCTACGATGCAACACGACGAGTTCTGTGCAAATAAGTTAAATGAACCAAAGCCCCGAGTTCTAACCTCGGGACAAAGCCAAACGGGCTTCTACCGATGCGACGAATTTTGTGCAAATAAGTTCAATGAATCAAAGGCCCGAGTTTTAAACTCGGGACGAAGCCAAACGGGCTTTTACCGATGCAACATGACGAGTTCTGTGCAAATAAGTTCAATGAATCAAAGGCCCGAGTTCTAACCTGAGGTCAAAGCCAAACGGGCTTCTACCGATGCAACATGACGAGTTCTGTGCAAATAAGTCCGACGATTCAAAAGCCCGAGTTCTAACCTCAAGGCAAAGCCAAACGGGCTTCTACCGATGCAACATGAGTTCTGCGCAAGTAAGTTCAATGAATCAAAGGCCCGAGTTCTAATCTCGGGACGAAGCCAAACGGGCTTCTACCGATGCAACACGACGTGTTCAGCGCAAATAAGTTGAATGAAAGGCCTGAGTTCTAACCTTGGGACAAAGCCAAGCGGGCTTCTACCGATGCAAAATGACGAGTTCTGTGCAAATAAGTTCAATGAATCAAAGGCCCGAGTTCTAACCTCGGGAGAAAGCCAAGCGGGCTTCTACCGATTCGACACGAGGAATTCTCTGCAAATAAGTTCAATGAATCAAAGGCCCGAGTTCTAACCTCGGGGCAAAGCGAAACGGGCTTCTACCGATGAGACGCGACGAATTCTGTGCAAATAAGTTGAATGAATCAAAGGCCGGTGTTCTAACCTCGGGACAAAGCCAAGCTGGTTTCTACCGATTCGACACGACGAGTTCGGTGGAAATATGTGCGATAAATGAAGGTCCCGAGTTCTAACCTCGGGACAAAGCCAAGCGGGCTTCTACCGATTCGACACGACGAGTTCGGTGCAAATATGTGCGATAAATGAAGGTCCCGAGTTCTAACCTCGGGACAAAGCCAAGCGGGCTTCTACCGATTAGACACTAGGAATTCTGTGCAAATAAGTTCAATGAATTAAAGGCTCGAGTTCTGACCTCGGGACAAAGCGAAACGGGCTTCTGCCGATGCGACACGACGAATCCTGTGCAAATAAGTTCAATGAATCAAAGGCCAGAGTTATAACCTCTGGACAAAGCCAAGCGGGCTTTTACCGATTCGACACGACGAATTCGGTGCAAGTTCAGTTAATCAAAGGTCAGAGTTCTAACCTCGGGGCAAAACCAAACGGGCTTCTACCGATGCAACACGACGAATTCTGTGCAAATTAGTTCAATGAATGAAATGCCAGAGTTCTAACCTCGGGAGGAAGCCAAACGGGCTGCTACCGATCCGACACGACGAGTTCTGTGCAAATAAGTTCAATGAATCAAAGGCCCGAGTTCTAATTTAGGGACGAAGCCAAGCGGGCTTCTACCGATGCAACACGACCTGTTCTGTGCAAATAAGTTCAACGAAAGGCCCGAGTTCTAACCTCGGGACAAAGCCAAGCGGGCTTCTACAGATGTAACATGACGAGTTCTGTGCAAATAAGTTCAATGAATCAAAGTTCCGAGTACTAGATTGGGACAAAGCCAAGTGGGCTTCTACAGATGCAACATGACGAGTTTTGTGCAATAAGTTCAATGAATTAAAGGGCCGAGTTCTAACCTCGGGACAAAGCGAAACGGGATTCTACCGATGCGACGCGACGAATACTGTGCAAATAAGCTCAATGAATCAAAGGCCGGAGTTCTAACCTCGGGACAAAGCCAAGCAGGCTTCTACCGATTCGACACGACGAATTTGGTGCAAGTAAGTTCAATAAATCAAAGGTCCGAGTTCTAACATCAAGACAAAGCCAAGCGGGCTTCTACAGATATAAATCATGAAGAATTTTGAACAAGTCAATTCAATTAATGAAAACGCCCCGTTATCAACCATATAGAGGACGTTATCAACCATATAAAGCCAAACAGATAAAGGGGGAGGAAGAAGTAGATGGGAAGACAGGGAGGCTGGCCAAATGCTTGAACTGTTTGCAAAGTGAATGTCCGTGAACGACAGGGAACGATCACTTCGGCGCCGTATACACAATCAGTATGGCCGGAAGCAAAAGTCTATCAACGGGTTATGGTCGTTACCAGCGACAATGACAAGTGTGAAAACCACAATGTGCACCGAACCCTGTTGAAACAAGTTCGTTCTATTCACGACCCACCAAGACGATCAGATTAACTGCTGGCTAGGCGAAGTGAGCAAATGAAAGTGCACATGAAGAGGCACCATCTATGCGTTGCTGCAAAAGCGCACAATGTAAATGTCCTTACCCTCACCGCCAAACATTTACAGATCATCTCATATGTGAGAAATCAGTTCTTTGGGTTCGTATTCTTGTAACTGCTAGATGCCCCAGCCGTTGGCTTAGCGAAGCGCAGCTCTCAACATAGAGCGGGTTGCTACACTGAACTGTTGACATTAGTGCAACAGAGGATCTGGTAGGTGGTCGAGCGACGGCGACTGCAGTCTGCGGAGAACACCCACACGCAGCCAAGACAGTGCGGGACACCAACGAAGTCTTAGAAACGTAGGAAGACTTGTCTGGTCCAGAGTCCCCGGTAGAACGGTCAGGCGGGACACAGTCGCTCTTGAGTAAATGCCACGGATGTTGCTGATGCCAGTGAGTGGCCTGGACCAATCTTCTGTAGTGCGCCACACGCTAGTACACGCTGGGAGCCTGAAACGACAGGCGAGATGCGTGTTAGTGTAATTCGAGGAATCCGAAAACACAGCCGCACTAGCATTCCTGCGCACAGATAAAAAAAATCTTAGCAGAGAATGCCGCTGTAGCCAGCGTTTCTGCAAATGGATTTGTCTTCGTCAAAGCATCAAATAAACGGTCTCCTTGTAGAAACGTTGGCTCCGCCGACATTTCCTGTTTGCCAGTTCCGCTTATAATAAGCGGATTTAGGCTTTTTCCACCGAGTCGTTTAGGATTTTACCGTATCTGGTCGCGTTATTTTTCACAGCGGAGCTGTTTAACCTTGGAAAAACTCCGTTGTCCTCCCGAATTTAATTGAGCGAGGAGCAGCCACGTTAACAGAAGACTGGGAACTCAGTCTGGTTATGCCAAGGCACGCAAAGCGAAGAGATGAGCACAGTAGTGTAGCAAGAGGGTGGGAAAATGAGTAATGAGAAGGTGAAGAGGAAGGAAATGAGAAGGGGAGAGGTCGAAGCATAACACATTCATGTAGAGTATAGTATAGCAAGGGATCGGAAAAGGAAGTGAGGCTGAAGAGGAGGGAAAAGAGAAGGGGTAGGCCACTAACTCCGCAGTTTCGTCAGTCTTAGCAACACTAGTGTAGAGCTTCCTCATTATTTTTTCGGGGGGGGGAAGGGGCTTATTCGCGCTTTTCCTGCAAATAATTATTTTAGTGCTTTTGTGACCCCTACCCAAAATTTTTAAATTTTGCATCTATACGCATACACACACACATACAAAACATGCATGAACTTACACAAAAGGTGGTTTAATGAAGCTTTAAAAAGTAATTTGCGTGTTGCAGGTCATTGCTCACGGCTGTACACACAATTAATACATGCAATCAGATAGTGCAGCACTGATTCGATTCCGCTAACAAAAAGGCAAGTAATAAACGATATACGAAACAAAGTTAGCCGGAATGGCTAAATACCCTTACAAAAATGGACTTAGTCTATAGACTTTCTAAGACTGGGTTTAGATAGTTTATAAACTGTCAGTCTTTTTGTAAGGGTAGCAAGACTTATGTAGAATTATGCGGAAACAGTTCGCGAAAAAAAAATTTGAACACATTTCTGTGTACAAGCACGTTTAACGCTTGGACCGTGTTCATGACGGAACGACCTAGTTGAGAGTAAGGGTACAATCCTCCGCACGAATGCCTAATATTGAAAAATAAATGGAATATAAGAATTTTGGCCTGGCAGCCTCGCAACACTCCGACCAACGTTCCATATTTGCCAATTAGAGCACAGGTCAAGGAATCTAGGTGCGTACAATAAATATGTACAAACGGAGCTGATAGTCTTCGCGCTTGAATTTCATCGACATCGGCTGCTGGGTGCGGACTCCAAGGCGAGGAGGAGGGCAAAGTTGCGAGCCTCGCGTGTCAGGGGTGGAGGACGATACAAATAATGAAGTCTTTTACTACCGTCTGCGAAGGTTGTGACCATGTCCCGTCTCCCTGGATGTCGCCGTCAGCAAAGCAATGCAAATGTGGCCATAAGTTCGGCCATACGACGAGTGGTGCCCCGAGGACCTCAGGAACGTAGGCATTGTAACCAGTCTGCTGGAGCCAGCTTCATGTCTTTGTCACGGGTAGCGATGAACTCTGGGAAGCTGTACCGAGAAGTGACGGAATTGTTAAGCGCATGTAAACACAGGCACAGTAAGAGTTCTGTGAACGTGACACCTACCAACAGAATTCCTCGAGTAGCAGCAATGTGCAGTCTCTCTCCATGACGCCATCAGCGAAGCAGTGAGAAGGTGGCAGTAAGTTCGGTCATGTGACGTGTGTTGACCAGGAGACCTCAAGGACGTATACATTGGAACCAATCTGCAGAAGCCAGCTCCATCTCCTTGTCACGGGTATCAAAGGAAGACAGGCGCGGTGAGGCTGCAATGAAAGGCGGCGGAATCGTTAAGAACATGTAAACACAGCTGAAGCAAGAGTTGTGCGAATGTGACACCTACCAACAGAATTCCATGAGTAGCAGCAATGTGCAGTCTTCCTCGATGACGTCATCAGCGAAGCAGTGCGAAGGTGGCAGTAAGTTCGATCATGTAGCGTGTGTTGCCCAGGAGACCTCAAGGACGTATACATTGGAACCAATCTGCAGAAGCCAGCTCCATCTCCTTGTCGCGGGTATCAAAGGAAGACAGGCGTGGTGAGGCTGCAATGAAAGGCGGCGGAATTGTTAAGCACGTGTAAACACAGCTGAAGCAAGATGTGTGCGAATGTGACACCGACCAACAGAATTTCACGAGTAGCAGCCATGTGCAGTCTTCCTCGATGACGTCATCAGCGAAGCAGTGCGAAGGTGGCAGTAAGTTCGATCATGTAGCGTGTGTTGCCCAGGAGACCTCAAGGACGTATACATTGGAAACAATCTGCAGAAGCCAGCTCCATCTCCTTGTCACGGGTATCAAAGGAAGACAGGCGCGGTGAGGCTGCAATGAAAGGCGGCGGAATTGTTAAGCACATGTAAACACAGCTGAAGCAAGAGTTGTGCGAATGTGACACCTACCAACAGAATTCCATGAGTAGCAGCAATGTGCAGTCTTCCTCGATGACGTCATCAGCGAAGCAGTGCGAAGGTGGCAGTAAGTTCGATCATGTAGCGTGTGTTGCCCAGGAGACCTCAAGGACGTATACATTGGAACCAATCTGCAGAAGCCAGCTCCATCTCCTTGTCACGGGTATCAAAGGAAGACAGGCGCGGTGAGGCTGCAATGAAAGGCGGCGGAATTGTTAAGCACGTGTAAACACAGCTGAAGCAAGATGTGTGCGAATGTGACACCGACCAACAGAATTTCACGAGTAGCAGCCATGTGCAGTCTTCCTCGATGACGTCATCAGCGAAGCAGTGCGAAGGTGGCAGTAAGTTCGATCATGTAGCGTGTGTTGCCCAGGAGACCTCAAGGACGTATACATTGGAACCAATCTGCAGAAGCCAGCTCCATCTCCTTGTCACGGGTATCAAAGGAAGACAGGCGCGGTGAGGCTGCAATGAAAGGCGGCGGAATTGTTAAGCACATGTAAACACAGCTGAAGCAAGAGTTGTGCGAATGTGACACCTACCAACAGAATTTCACGAGTAGCAGCCATGTGCAGTCTTCCTCGATGACGTCATCAGCGAAGCAGTGCGAAGGTGGCAGTAAGTTCGATCATGTAGCGTGTGTTGCCCAGGAGACCTCAAGGACGTATACATTGGAAACAATCTGCAGAAGCCAGCTCCATCTCCTTGTCACGGGTATCAAAGGAAGACAGGCGCGGTGAGGCTGCAATGAAAGGCGGCGGAATTGTTAAGCACATGTAAACACAGCTGAAGCAAGAGTTGTGCGAATGTGACACCTACCAACAGAATTCCATGAGTAGCAGCAATGTGCAGTCTTCCTCGATGACGTCATCAGCGAAGCAGTGCGAAGGTGGCAGTAAGTTCGATCATGTAGCGTGTGTTGCCCAGGAGACCTCAAGGACGTATACATTGGAACCAATCTGCAGAAGCCAGCTCCATCTCCTTGTCACGGGTATCAAAGGAAGACAGGCGCGGTGAGGCTGCAATGAAAGGCGGCGGAATTGTTAAGCACATGTAAACACAGCTGAAGCAAGAGTTGTGCGAATGTGACACCTACCAACAGAATTCCATGAGTAGCAGCAATGTGCAGTCTTCCTCGATGACGTCATCAGCGAAGCAGTGCGAAGGTGGCAGTAAGTTCGATCATGTAGCGTGTGTTGCCCAGGAGACCTCAAGGACGTATACATTGGAACCAATCTGCAGAAGCCAGCTCCATCTCCTTGTCGCGGGTATCAAAGGAAGACAGGCGTGGTGAGGCTGCAATGAAAGGCGGCGGAATTGTTAAGCACGTGTAAACACAGCTGAAGCAAGATGTGTGCGAATGTGACACCGACCAACAGAATTTCACGAGTAGCAGCCATGTGCAGTCTTCCTCGATGACGTCATCAGCGAAGCAGTGCGAAGGTGGCAGTAAGTTCGATCATGTAGCGTGTGTTGCCCAGGAGACCTCAAGGACGTATACATTGGAAACAATCTGCAGAAGCCAGCTCCATCTCCTTGTCACGGGTATCAAAGGAAGACAGGCGCGGTGAGGCTGCAATGAAAGGCGGCGGAATTGTTAAGCACATGTAAACACAGCTGAAGCAAGAGTTGTGCGAATGTGACACCTACCAACAGAATTCCATGAGTAGCAGCAATGTGCAGTCTTCCTCGATGACGTCATCAGCGAAGCAGTGCGAAGGTGGCAGTAAGTTCGATCATGTAGCGTGTGTTGCCCAGGAGACCTCAAGGACGTATACATTGGAACCAATCTGCAGAAGCCAGCTCCATCTCCTTGTCACGGGTATCAAAGGAAGACAGGCGCGGTGAGGCTGCAATGAAAGGCGGCGGAATTGTTAAGCACGTGTAAACACAGCTGAAGCAAGATGTGTGCGAATGTGACACCGACCAACAGAATTTCACGAGTAGCAGCCATGTGCAGTCTCCCTCGATGACGCCATCAGCGAAGCAGTGCGAAGGTGGCAGCAAGTTCGGTCATGTGGCGTGTGTTGCCCAGGAGACCTCAAGAATGTATACATTGGAACCAATCTGCAGGAGCCAGCTCCATCTCCTTGTCACGGGTAGCAGTTGAAGACCGACGCGGAAAAGCTGAAAAGACGCGACGGAATCGTTAAGCACATGTCAACATAGCTGCAGTAAATTTTTCGTGCGTGATATTTACCATATGGCGCTTATTGAAATCCCTACTACTGACAGGAGTATCGGCGGTTGAATGTGGAAGTGCTGCCGACACGGCGACAGGACGGCTGGTGTTCAACGCCATCTCCACCGTGGACTCGGGCTGGACAACCTTCAATGCACAGCTCGTTCAGGAACGGGACATCCGCCGGCCCTGATATATATATGAATAGGTGCAAAAGCTGCTTCTTAAAAAAAAATGGAAATGGAAAATACGCGCTTACCCACCATGTCCAAAATAAAGTGCGGTGCTCCATGGACTCCTCCTGGAAGGTCGGCGGGACTTGAAGAAAAGGCTGAACCTCAAAGCTGCATGGTAAGCATAGCACCGTGAATAAGCGGGACCATGAGAAACACAGCGACCAGGAAAAGCAGCAATAACTGGAATGAAACCGCGCTGTAAGGTGAACAGCACGTTCTACAGTATGGTTAATCAAAAGCTGGCGAGGCAGTTCCGAATGCCGTTTGCTTCTGTGAAACCACATTTCGCTCGAGCGCACTATCGCGCGCGGGCTACTCGACACGAAATAGTGGTCGCTTCATAAAAGACATTCGGAACGGGTTCAATATCCCCGGCGAAATCGGAAAAGGACACCTGTCGTATCCTGCCTATCGTGTTCGCTAAGGCTGAAGCTGTATGTGGCGCGCCCCCACACGTACCCCCCCGTCCTCCTCGATTTCGTCAAGGAGAAGACCCGATATGGCTGCAACAGCCGGCCACCAAAAGGGGGGGGGGGCTCTCATTAGATACCAAAACTGCAACCTCGCCAGTCTGGAATACCCCTGTCATCTCATTTGCAATGTTGGGATGATACTCGCCGCAACGATAGAATCACGTGCCGGTGCTCAGATGACTGCCGTGGTCACACGTCGATGTATGGCAGCCCACAGGTACAAGGCATCTGAAACGTTCAACAAACTCTCTTTAGAAATACGAACGTAGGAATAGCACCGTGACGAGGTTCGCACGCGTGCGCGGGCCGTGTTCCAAGAACTCGACCAAAGCGAGCGGCGCGTTCAACCAAGTGTGCGAGGTGCGCACCACAGTAGTGGACAAACAGACTGCCCGCACATGAAGTGCAACAAGGTTGACGGCCACTCACATTGGCTGCAGCAGGAAGCGCTGACCTGCAGCCCGAAGAAGTTCAGCAGCACTAAAGCTATCGAGCTAACAGGCAATGCCGCATGTCGTTTGCTTCCTCGAAGCCACATTTCGCTTAACAGAAAACCACACCTCACCTCAACTCTTATCGCGCGCGGAGGACCTAATCACGAAATAGTGTTCGAGGTCGCAACGTCATTCGGAACAGGCAAATGTCCCTGACGAAATCGAGAGAGGACGGCTATCAAGCTACCCTGCCTAGTGTCAGCTACCCTGCCTAACTGTGAGCTATGCCTGAAGCTATTGGCCTCGAGGCCCACCAATGGAAACGCCGGCGCCACCGTCGGCGTGACGTGCTTGGCAGGATCACGTGGTCTGAGCGGCCGCGTCGGCTGCTTGTGGCGCACTGCCGCGTGCTTTGAAAACGAGTTTCAAGTCCCACATGCGCTGCGGTGTGTTCAAATTCGGAAGTTTTCTCTCATTTTCTGCTCAATTGAAGCCATTGTAATAGAGTGGCTGCCTCCGAAGGCGACGAACATGGGGCTCTACCGCTCGGTGCCGCAGTGCCGCGCTTACGCAAAGGAGCCCAGTGTCTGCCTGCACGCGGGACAAGAAACAGCGTGAAGCATGGGTTGTAAAGCTAAGAACCGGCAAGTAGTCATCCGTTACGAGTCTTGTGTGCAACAAGCACTTCCGCGGCGAAGACTTTTGTTACTGCGTCGGGCCTGCGATGTTCGGTGAGTAGCAGACAGCGCGCACTGAGACGATGGCTCGCGCGCGCTTCCCGCCGGCAAATGATGCTTATCTGCCACAGGATGGTAAAAGCGCTACCTTTTACCACGTGCGATGCCATCTCAGAACCCTCCAATGCGACCTCTTGATCGTCGGCCCCGTGCTCAGCGTCCACAAAATCGGCTGCAGATGCGGAAGTCATTGTTTAGATACGCTGAATTAAAAAACCCCACAGGGTCCCTTATGCATTCGTTAAAGATGACTAGAAGGCGAAAGCCATCTTCTTGTCAGTCGATGTACTGATTCTCCCGCGCCCCCCTCCAAAAGCGTTCTGCACCTAACGCGGTTTTGCACGGCCTCCGTGACCGATCCCGGAGGCAATGCAAAGCGACCATGACGTGTGAATACGTCATCATGTGACGTAACATTATGTGACGTCATAATGACGCTACATATTTTGGCGATCTGTGACGTCATACGGTGACACCATCACGTGACGATTATTTTTTGCATCGCTCGTGTTGGCGCCGCCGACGCGGGACGCCGACGGGCAACCTTCCCATTTGATGAGGCATGCATTGCTTCATAAGCTACATAAATTTTGCATTGCCTCCGTGAGCGGCCCACCGATGATCGGCCCACCGGCCAACCCCATGTATTTTCTTGGAGCCTTATTTATTTACGTGGAAAAGATGCCACCCTGTTGGCGTTAGACACGACACTGCTGCCAAAATTGCTGGGGTACACGCCAAATAATTACTATCCTGCTTTGCGGCTGCTGGTTGCTGCAATAAGTTCTATTTTATTCACCGCTCTTTCAAGTTCATGTGGGTCCTAGTTCACAGCCGACGTTTGCAGAACAAATCCGGCAAACGTTACTGTATTTTCTTTCTTTTCTAGGCGTCGCATGCTGCTACATGCTCGGTCTCGTATAGACTGGTTCTTCTTCCAACAGCAATCTCGAAGTGGTGAAGCTTTGGTCTATGAATTTTTTGATGACAGAGAGCGGCAAGTTCACTGGAATGCAAACGGAACGATAATTAAGGAGCATTGAAAAGAGGCGTCGCATTTGCTCACGTTTTCTGTGAGCACCAAACGAAACGAATGCGCTGAATAAAGAAACAGAAGCAGCGGCATTTGCCCGCTGAGAAGACCGATCAATACGCAGTGCGAGACAACTTGTCAAATGACATTGAAACGTACCCGAATTTAGACCGAAAAAGAAAAAAAAAAAAACACTGAATCGTCGGGACGGCAGATCACAAAGTTGCCATGCGCACCGAAGCCGCAGTTGTAAGGAAATTGTTTTTGAACTGCTCTGATAGCGTCCGCGCAACAGTAGTTGTTTGTTTACTCACAAATTCTCATATTTTGCGGCGTAAAGTTCACAGCGCGGTGCCAAAACGCGATCGCAGCAAAAGCGAAACCATCAGTACGAACATACATGCCAGACGCTCATACATGCAGAGGCACCATCAGTCGTCGCGAACCCGTGCGATCGCTGGCTTGAGGCTTCTTTCTGTTATGCTCCGTTTGGTTATACAGGCAGTCTACTCTAACGAGATATTTCACATAGTCTGCACTCAGCGAGTGACTACCTTTCACGCAAGAAGCCGGTTCAGGGGTCTCCAACGCGGTGATAGCGTGAAGCGGGTGCTCGGTTTTCTGCAAAGAGACAGCGACTGTAGACTATCTTGTGCATTGAGTTCGTCGAAAATGATTATTTTGACAGTACAGAACACAGCTCATTTCGAAAGTACTTACAGAAATGCCCTGGAGGGCTTCCGCGAGGCGTTTTTGTAGAGCGCCGACAGCAAAAACCTATGGGGAGCGCGCCGGCGGTATCCTGCCTAGCACGCAATCGAGGCGCGTCCGATAGAGGGCGACTCCGTAACTCCTCGAGGCCAATATGCATCGCCACACCAGCGATGCCAGGGGCGTAGGGAGAAATTATTTTTTCGGGGGGGGGGGGGGGGGGGGGGGGGGGGGGGGGGGGAGGGGGGCACCTTCTTGATCTGAAGTGCGGGCCGAACAGGCAGATGTGGTCGAGTGACCTTTTCTGCTTTGGGCCATGGCAAAAGAAAAAAAAATATGAGGGGGGGGGGGGGCGTGGGTCCCCGGTGTGTCACCCCCTGGCTACGCTAATGAGCGACGCGCTCCGTCCGCTCAAATTCCGTCACGGCGAAAACCCGATACGTGGCCGCAGCTCGCCCAGAAAAGATTCGGGCTTAATTTTATGACATAACTAACCTCAAGTAACTTTTTGCGAGCGTAACCAAGACGCTTGGCGCGTACCAATTCGAGAAACTCAACTGACACGCTAAGCTGCGTACCACCCTCGCGAGCTCGGGGACTCCCTATCTTACTTGCTGACCGATGACCAAGCACTCCGTGAAGAGGGGTGGTTCCAGTGGTCCTCGGAGAAATGTCCACCATGAATCAAAGTTCTTTGTCCAGGCGACGCCGACGGTTGGTGAACGCGCACAACGAAAAATGAGTCCACGGCAGGCATGACTTGCGACTTGTAAGTTCACTTCTCAGGCTTCCCCGGAGGGAGCCATTAGCCTTAGGCCTACTATGGTAACGTCGTGTATTTGCCGAGGTTTGGAGTATTCGCCGAGCGTCACATGTATTCCAGAAGCTCGCTTGAAGGGCGAGAATTGTCGTGCGGGAGGAACTTGAGAGTCGAAATAAATGTCCGTGGCAAGTTAACAGTCACTCTTGCACATGTTGAGCAGCGAGCAGTCTCTGGTAGCAACCAAAACACACTGTCTGCGGCGGTGTCAGAAGGCTTGTCAGGCACGAAGTTTTTCGAAACGTTGCTCACATTTTCAATGTTCGGAGGTTGAAGGCAGTACTTTTTGAGTCCGTGTAGAAGACGCACGGTAACACGAGCGCGACGTCTTCGAGCGCAGCCTGTCAGTGCGTGAGTACGACAGCAATGCGACGCAGAGCTCAGCAGACAGACAAAGCAACCACCGCGGTCGAAGGAAGAAAGCAAGATGGGGGGTCCAAAACCACGGAAAGACGCCCCCCGACGACGGAAATCAAGATCACATGATGCTTGGCCGACGACGGTCGACGGTCGACGTGCCTGCGCATTGGTCAATCTTGTGTTTACGTCACTGTCGCAATGCGCCACGACGCCGTTCTTATCACAGCGATCAACGCGACGGGCAATGTAGAAAAGAAAACCTCAAGAAAAAAAAGTCGCGTCATCGTGGTCCAGCCGAACATGGAATGTTCTAGAAGCAGCTCCCGTGTTCTTTGACAGCAACTGCGTAGTTAGCGCTGTCGCCTTCGTTTTATCGATGTAATACGCAAAAAATCCGCGAAAGCGCTACATTAACGCGTGATTTTAAAAATGCAATATGGACGTTACCAAATTTATTTTCGGTACTTGCGTGCAAAAAGCCTGCTTCTGGTATATGAGAAAAAGAAGATTTTGTGGAATGTATTGCTGCAATGCAAGCTTCGGATTCGCGATCGTGCTCCGGCGACGAGCGTTGCCACACGTTCCGAGTTAATTAAATTATAAGCTCTTTTACGTGTCCACAATCCGCTTATGAGGCACGTCGAAAGTGGCTGCATACGGAAAAATTTCGCGAGCGTAAATTTAAGTCTACTAGCGTACTCAAAGAGAAGAGCAGCGCTAGTAACCAAGACCGAGACGAAGGCAGGAGGACACATACAAGGCGGCTGACCAACAAACACGTTTTATTGTGTTTTCACGTGAATGGTTACTAGGGAACAATCAGTAAAAAAAAAGTAGAGACTTTTCTAAGCTCGTAGACTCGGGTTCGACTCTCGGCATAGGCGGCTGCATTTCGATGGGGGCCAAATGCAAAAACACCCGTGTATTTTGGTTTAGGTGCTCGCTAAAGAACCTTAGGCGGCCAGCATTGAACGATATACGTCGTGCTTCGAAAACGCATCGTGGTTTTCATCTGCAAAAGCTAAGAATGACGTCGAAGAAAATAGGGATTCGAGATATCATAGTAAACGGTGTTCTGTCGCGTGCTGTACAATATTTCATTTTGGTGTAGCGAAACTGACGGCAGTCTGATACAATTATATCCTTTTTGGTCAGGAAATCC